>NW_011888998.1:3486473-3488238 GCF_000151845.1 Pteropus vampyrus | reverse complement strand
GTATTTTTCTAAGTACTGGTCCACTTCTTCTAGGTTATTGAATTTGGTGTTATATACTTTTCATAGTATTCTTGTATGATCCTTTGTATTTCTGCAGTGTCTGCCTTAATTTCCCTTCTTTCACCCCTGATTTTGTGTATTTGTGTCCTTTCTCTTTTTTCTTTAGTGGGTCTAGCCAGAGATCTGTCAATTTTATTAACCTTCTCAAAGAACCACCTCTTTGTTGCCTTTATTTTTTTATTGTTTTGTTGTTGTTGTTGTTGTTGTTGTTGTTGTTGTTTTCATTTCATTTATTTCTGCTCTAATTTTGATTATTTCTTTTCTTCTGCTGACTTTAGGCTTCATTTGTTCTTCCTTTGCTAGTTTTTTAAGATGAAACGTTAGGTTGTTTATTTGGGCTCATTCTTGTTTTTGGAAATAGGCCGGTAATGATATGAACTTTCCTCTTATGACCCCTTTTTCCATGTCCCAAAAGTTTTGATATGTTGTACTATCATTATCATTCATTTCTATGTATCTCTTGATCTCTCTTTTTATTTCTTCTCTGACCAGTTATTCTTCAGTAGCATGTTGTTTAATCTCCATGTTCGTGGTTCTCCCTGCTTTCTTTTTGCAGTTGATCTCTAGTTTCAAAGCATTATGATCAGAGAATATGGTTGGTATGATTTCAACCCTCTTCTATTTTTTGAGGTTATCTCTGTGTCCCAGTATATGGTCAATCCTTGAGAATGTTCCATGTGCACTAGAGAAGAATGTATAAGCAGCTGTTTTGGCACAAAAGTCTCTGTAAATGTCAATTATGTCCAGTTGGTCTAATGTATCATTTAAGGATGTTATTTCCTTATTGATTTTCTGTTTGGATGATCTGTCCATATCTGACAGTGGAGTATTTAGGTCTCCTACTATGATAGCATTTTGGTCTGTTTCTCCCTTTAGTTCTGTTAGTAATTGCTTTACATATTTTGGGGCTCCCTGATTGGGCGCATAGATATTAATAAATGTTATGTCTTCTTGATGCATGACTCCCTTTATCATTATGAAGTATCCCTCAGTATCTTTCTTCACATTTTTTATTTCGAAGTCTATTTTGTCCGATATTAGTACCACTACTCCACTTTTCTCTGAATGCCATTTGCTGGAAATATCATTTTCCACCCTTTCACTTTGAGTCTATATTTGTCTTTGGAGCAGAGATGTGTCTCCTAGGGGCAGCATATGTTTAGATTTTGTTTTTTGATCCATTCTGCAACTGTGTGCCTTTTTATTGGTGGGTTCAGTCCATTTACATTTAGGGTAATTATTGAAATATGATGTCTTCTTATAGTCATATTATCTTTTGCTTTCTGGTAGGTCAGTGTTTCCATTGCTTCCTTGTCCTTGTGTTTCTGTTTTCTTTATTTTGGTTGGCTTTTGTGGCTTTTCATTCTGGTTCTTCTTGTTTTATGTTATATACTTCAGTTCTGAATCTTTGGTGTGTGGTTACCATTATGAATATGTAAAGGATAGTTATGTATCTAAAGTCACCCATTTTCTCCTGCACATGCCTTATCTCCACTCCCCTTTGAGAATTTGGATCTTTGAATCCTCCTCTTTTCAGTCATTGTCTCAATATGTCCCTATGTCTGCTGAATGTTCATTACTATCTTGCTATAGCAATTCTCCTCTTATTGTTTAAGCTTATAATGCCCTGTTCTTAGTAAGGGTTGCACTCCTCTGCTTCTCTTTGCCTAATAGTCACCTTACTCCTAATTTTTTTTTTTTTTTT
>NW_011888998.1:3483088-3486423 GCF_000151845.1 Pteropus vampyrus | reverse complement strand
TTTTTTTTTTTTTTGTCATTTTGTTTTAGGTGAGTAGACCCCTTTCAGCATTTTCTGTAGTGCAGGCCTTGTAGTGGAGAATTCCCTCAATTTTTGTATGTCTGGAAAGGTCTTAATTTCTCCTTCATATCTAAAGGAGAGCTTAGCTGGAAACATTATTCTAGGCTGGTAGCTCCTTTCACTTAATATGTTGAATATTTTATTCCATTCTTTTCTGGCTTGTAAGGTTTGTGCTGAGAAGTCCGAGGATAATCTAATAAATTTTCCTTTATAATTTACTGTTTTCTTCTCCCTAGCTTCCCTGAGAATTCTTTGTCATTGATTTTTGATAATTTTAATACAATATGTCTTGGTTAAGGCTTTTTTGGGTTAAGATAATTGGGTGTTCTGTCGATTTCTTGATTTCCAAGCTCCAGCTCATTCCTTAGATTTGGGAAATTCTCATCCACTATTTGTCTGAAAATGCTTTCTAGTCCCTGCTCCTTTTCCTCACCTTTGATAATGCCCATTATTGTTATGTTTCCTCTCTTGATGGTATCATCCAGTTCTTGTATTTCTCTTTCATTATTTTTCATTCTTCAGTTTTTCTCTTCTTCCTTCTGATTTATTTCTAGATTTCTGTCTTCGATATCACCAATCCTTTCTTCTATGTGGTTGACTCTATCCCAATCTTGCTATTTCATTTTTCAACTCTTGCAGTGTGATTTTTTTTTTTTTTAATCTCCAGAAGATCTTTTCTGTTCTTTTGGAGGATTTCAATATTCTCGCTCTGCTCATCTAGTTGTTTTTTCAGTTTCTGAAATTGTCGATATGACTCATTTTGGAACTCACTGAGTTTTTTCAAAAGTACTATCCTGAATTCTCTGTCATTTAGGATATATATTTCTATGTCTATAAGCTTATTTTCTAGAAATTTTTCTCTTTCTTTCTGAGATGCCTTGTCACTTTGGTTGTTCGTGGTGTTTAATGGACTATTTCTCTGCCTGGCATTATGGAAGTGTATTCTGCTTCTTTTCCAGAAAGATTTATTATATAAAGGTCTCTCTTTAGCCTGTTGCAAAGAATGCATTTTTCTTTTGGTTTCCATTAGATGGCTTCTAAGTCTCTTGGATCCCTGCTTTATATAAAGTCTTAATAATGCCTTTTTATTTTCTTGTAGATATTTAACCACACTCGCTACCCTCAGTCTCAGTCCCTGTCAGTGTTAGCGACAGTTTTGGTAGTGTTTGCTCAGATTCCCCTGGGCTCCGCAGTGATCGGTCTCGGAGGGTATGGGGGGAGGGTCCCTTTGCATTGAGAGTTGGGGGCTGCAGCTCAGCCTCAGTTTTGCAACCGCAGCTGGTAAAAATTAACTGTTGTTTCTCTGCCGTCCACTTCTCTGCTTTCTGCCCTGCTGACTGGGCCCTGCCGCCAGCCACGTGGAGCTCACAGCACTCCCAGACAAGGCTGTTCAGGGATTTGCCACAGCTTTTCCCCTCCCCCTACTCCTGCAAGGAGCTCCAGCAACTGCAAGAGGCAACTTCTTTATTTCTCCCAGTCCACCCCCCGACACTTGGTATTCTGAATTGTGGTAGTTCTTATACGCAGATCTCACACTCAGATGTGCTGGTGTGCAGTTTGGGTGTTTTTTGTTGAGTTTTAGATGTTCAGCTTATTGTTGCTTCAAGGGGAGATATCTAGAGACATCTCTCACTCCTCCATGTTTCTCCAAACTCACTATTCCTCTTTTTGATACATGTTCTTTCTTCTTAAAAAAGTCCCTCTGACATTTCCTGTAATACTGGCTTGGTGTTGATGAATTTCTTTATCTTATTTTTTTCTGGGAAGCTCTTTATCTGTGCTTCAACTCTAAATGATAGCTTTGCTAGATAAAATATTCTTGGTTGTAGATCCTGGGTCTTCATCATTTCGAATATTTTTTGCCAAATCCTTCTGTCTTGCATAGTTTCTTCTGAGTAATCAGCTGCCAGTCGTATGGGTGTTCCCTTATAGGTAACTCTCTGTTTATCTCTTGCTGCTTTTAATATTCTTTCTTTGTATTTAACTTTGGCATTTTAATTATGATGTGTCTTGGTGTGGGCCTCTTTAGATCTCTGATTTTGAGGATTCTCTGAGCTTCCTGGGGTTTTATGTCCATTTCCCTCACCAAGTTAGGGAAGTTTTTCATCATTATTTCTTCAAACAGCTCTTCGACTCTTGATTTTTTTCAGTTACGCCAATCAGACAGATATTTAAACCCTCAACAGTGTCCCATATGCTCCTTAAATTATTTTTATAATCTTGGCATCTTATCTTTTGCCATTCTGATTGAATGTCCTTGGCTTTCCTGTCCTCTAGATAGGGCATTTGATGATTTTCTTTATTCACTTTGTTTATTCCTTTGTTTATTCCATTTAATATACTTCTCATCTCAGATAATGTGTTCTAATTTCAGACTGGTTCCCTTTTATAATTTCCATTTTCATTTTATATTTTATCTCTTTGTTGAAGTTATCACTGAATTTGTCTACACTTCCCAAAAGATTATTGAGAATCTTTATAACCAGTGTTTTGAACTCTGCTTCTGTCAGATTACTTGACTCCATCATATCGGGATCTCTGTTCTGTTCTCTCGTATGGTTTCTACTTCTTTGTCTTCTCATTTTGGCTGCCTTTTTATGTCTGTTTCTATGTACTAAGCAAAGTTCCTCAGTTTCTCCATCTTGTTAGTGTGGATTTGTGAAGTAGGTGTCCAGTGGCACAGTCCTGAGAGGGGTTCAGCTGCAGGCCAAATTTAGCCCAAGCCTCTACCCCTCCAGGGCCACTTGTTAAGATTCAGCAAGCAATCCACAGATGCTGTGCTTATAGTTGCCTCAAAAGACCACACCAGAAACCTAGGCCAGCTGCCTCCAGTGTGAATCTAGGCGCTGCTCAGCAAGGAGCACCTGACTCACTGAGGATACACCTGAATGTGGCTTGTGTGGGGCCGTGAGGTGGGGGAGGTGGGGTTTCAGGGAATCCTCTGGGTGAAGCGACCTCCATTATCCAGTTTGACGATGTCTTGGCTATGGCGGCGCTGTGTCCTGCACACTGGTAGCGGGGAGGGCTTGATAGGGAACAGTGGATTCCACCGCACTTCTGCACAGAGCAAGTCTTGCCTCGGCCCTCACTCTGACAATGTCTCCCTGTAAATCCCTGGTGCCCCCTGCACACAGCCAAATGGGCACTGGTGCTCAGAGGGAGCAGGTCTGTCACTGTGAAAGTCCGCTCATAGACATGGCCCCTTCAAGAGGCATCTGCTGCTGCCACAGCCTCTATCTAAGCCACTGGAGACCGGGCAGTCCACGTCCTCACCC
>NW_011888998.1:3479668-3482668 GCF_000151845.1 Pteropus vampyrus | reverse complement strand
GTCCCTTTGCATTGAGAGTTGGGGGCTGCAGCTCAGCCTCAGTTTTGCAACCGCAGCTGGTAAAAATTAACTGTTGTTTCTCTGCCGTCCACTTCTCTGCTTTCTGCCCTGCTGACTGGGCCCTGCCGCCAGCCACGTGGAGCTCACAGCACTCCCAGACAAGGCTGTTCAGGGATTTGCCACAGCTTTTCCCCTCCCCCTACTCCTGCAAGGAGCTCCAGCAACTGCAAGAGGCAACTTCTTTATTTCTCCCAGTCCACCCCCCGACACTTGGTATTCTGAATTGTGGTAGTTCTTATACGCAGATCTCACACTCAGATGTGCTGGTGTGCAGTTTGGGTGTTTTTTGTTGAGTTTTAGATGTTCAGCTTATTGTTGCTTCAAGGGGAGATATCTAGAGACATCTCTCACTCCTCCATGTTTCTCCAAACTCACTATTCCTCTTTTTGATACATGTTCTTTCTTCTTAAAAAAGTCCCTCTGACATTTCCTGTAATACTGGCTTGGTGTTGATGAATTTCTTTATCTTATTTTTTTCTGGGAAGCTCTTTATCTGTGCTTCAACTCTAAATGATAGCTTTGCTAGATAAAATATTCTTGGTTGTAGATCCTGGGTCTTCATCATTTCGAATATTTTTTGCCAAATCCTTCTGTCTTGCATAGTTTCTTCTGAGTAATCAGCTGCCAGTCGTATGGGTGTTCCCTTATAGGTAACTCTCTGTTTATCTCTTGCTGCTTTTAATATTCTTTCTTTGTATTTAACTTTGGCATTTTAATTATGATGTGTCTTGGTGTGGGCCTCTTTAGATCTCTGATTTTGAGGATTCTCTGAGCTTCCTGGGGTTTTATGTCCATTTCCCTCACCAAGTTAGGGAAGTTTTTCATCATTATTTCTTCAAACAGCTCTTCGACTCTTGATTTTTTTCAGTTACGCCAATCAGACAGATATTTAAACCCTCAACAGTGTCCCATATGCTCCTTAAATTATTTTTATAATCTTGGCATCTTATCTTTTGCCATTCTGATTGAATGTCCTTGGCTTTCCTGTCCTCTAGATAGGGCATTTGATGATTTTCTTTATTCACTTTGTTTATTCCTTTGTTTATTCCATTTAATATACTTCTCATCTCAGATAATGTGTTCTAATTTCAGACTGGTTCCCTTTTATAATTTCCATTTTCATTTTATATTTTATCTCTTTGTTGAAGTTATCACTGAATTTGTCTACACTTCCCAAAAGATTATTGAGAATCTTTATAACCAGTGTTTTGAACTCTGCTTCTGTCAGATTACTTGACTCCATCATATCGGGATCTCTGTTCTGTTCTCTCGTATGGTTTCTACTTCTTTGTCTTCTCATTTTGGCTGCCTTTTTATGTCTGTTTCTATGTACTAAGCAAAGTTCCTCAGTTTCTCCATCTTGTTAGTGTGGATTTGTGAAGTAGGTGTCCAGTGGCACAGTCCTGAGAGGGGTTCAGCTGCAGGCCAAATTTAGCCCAAGCCTCTACCCCTCCAGGGCCACTTGTTAAGATTCAGCAAGCAATCCACAGATGCTGTGCTTATAGTTGCCTCAAAAGACCACACCAGAAACCTAGGCCAGCTGCCTCCAGTGTGAATCTAGGCGCTGCTCAGCAAGGAGCACCTGACTCACTGAGGATACACCTGAATGTGGCTTGTGTGGGGCCGTGAGGTGGGGGAGGTGGGGTTTCAGGGAATCCTCTGGGTGAAGCGACCTCCATTATCCAGTTTGACGATGTCTTGGCTATGGCGGCGCTGTGTCCTGCACACTGGTAGCGGGGAGGGCTTGATAGGGAACAGTGGATTCCACCGCACTTCTGCACAGAGCAAGTCTTGCCTCGGCCCTCACTCTGACAATGTCTCCCTGTAAATCCCTGGTGCCCCCTGCACACAGCCAAATGGGCACTGGTGCTCAGAGGGAGCAGGTCTGTCACTGTGAAAGTCCGCTCATAGACATGGCCCCTTCAAGAGGCATCTGCTGCTGCCACAGCCTCTATCTAAGCCACTGGAGACCGGGCAGTCCACGTCCTCACCCTGTCCTATCTTCTATCATTTCAGGGTGATTTCTCCCTACTTGTATGGCTTGTTCATCTAGATCTCAGGTGATTTTTCCTTGCTGCTTGTTCCTTGTTTCTGTCACAACTTTGATTTGGTCACCAGAGGGATGAACAGAGCCTTTATCATCTATGCCATTTTTTTTTCCTCCATCAGGAACCATATATCACTCACCTATGTCCCCAGGCCTGGCTCCATAAAGGCTAAAAGATGAAACCATCAATGAAGATAGGGACACCTTCCCTTGCTTCAGTCAGCCCAGTGAAGGGATCAACGGGAGGCCAGAGGGTAAGACCAGCCTTGGTGCCCTCGGGGTGTGAGGCATCCCAGCAGCAAATAACCAAAACCCTTACCTGATCCTCAGACCCTGACAGGATGGAGGGAGCCAGTTAGCCCTGCCACAGGAGTCCTAGTGTTTTCCAGGCTGGGAGGGGCCACTGGTGACCCTCAGTGTCTCCTAGTGGTCAATCCCCCAGCTGCAGGCAAGCTTCTCTGAACTCGCCTCAGCTCCACTCTCCCCTGCTCCTGGAAGAAAGCCATCAAAGGCCCCGGGGTGTGGATCTGTTGCCCAGAGGATACAGGAGCCACCCCCAGGAGGCCAGGCAGTAGGGTCCTGGGCATCAGACCACAGTGTCACTGTCTGAAGAGAAAAGCCACAGGCTGGAAGCAAATCTTCCCCTCTCACCTGCGGGAAGAGTTCCTCAGAGATAACCAACAGGGCCTGCTGTTTCCCCAGGAGTGGTCTTCTGTATTCCCTGATGCCCGCCCGGGTGGAGATACCTGCAAGGACATCTCTGAGCACCTCCAGGGGTAACCTCCTGAGGAAGGAAAAGAGGACACAAGCTACTAGCTTGCCTGATGTATGGTCCCCGAGGCCTGGGTGAGACGAAGTGTCCAGCAGCCCACCCTGTGTTTATCAGTCCAGAC
>NW_011888998.1:3196025-3479618 GCF_000151845.1 Pteropus vampyrus | reverse complement strand
CAGGCAGTAGGGTCCTGGGCATCAGACCACAGTGTCACTGTCTGAAGAGAAAAGCCACAGGCTGGAAGCAAATCTTCCCCTCTCACCTGCGGGAAGAGTTCCTCAGAGATAACCAACAGGGCCTGCTGTTTCCCCAGGAGTGGTCTTCTGTATTCCCTGATGCCCGCCCGGGTGGAGATACCTGCAAGGACATCTCTGAGCACCTCCAGGGGTAACCTCCTGAGGAAGGAAAAGAGGACACAAGCTACTAGCTTGCCTGATGTATGGTCCCCGAGGCCTGGGTGAGACGAAGTGTCCAGCAGCCCACCCTGTGTTTATCAGTCCAGACCTGTGACTGTGCACAGACTGGAAGACATTCTGTAGGCCACAGCAAGGGGAGTAAAATGATACATTTATGAATATTTTGGAGACAAGTGAGAGGCTAGTTGCTCCAGGCAGTGAGGTTAGGACAGTCTGTACCACCAGTTCTGTCATTTAGAGTAGTCTACACACTCCGTCCACATCCTGTATAGCCAGCCCCAGCACAGAAGAACCCAAACTCCTTCACCCAATGGCCTCCCAGCTCCAGGCTGATGTTTGCTGTCAAGGCAGGCATCCTCTTCCTCCCTCTCCCCTTATGTAAATTTAGGACTTAGAATTTAGAAATAGAACTCAGAGTTACATTATCTTTCATGGGCCCTAGGCACTTTGGCCTTTATGGGCCCTTTCTGCCATAAAAAAATAAAAAGTTTAATTATATTCATGATCATTAGTATAAAGACAAATGTACTCTAAGCTGGACTCATTCTTATATTCATTTTTTGTTTTGATTTCAGAAGAAATTAAAATATTTTCATGAGCCCCAAGTGTCATGGCACCTAGACACTGACTCTTAACACCGGTTAAGTTGGCTGGTGTCACTGAACCCTATGATGCACAGGTATGAGACCAGCCTTTTTACCTGGGCGCGACCACCTGTGCCCTCTGTCGGGAATGGCAGCGGCAGCAGAGAAGCCCGAGTCACTTTTTTTTTAAGGGACCAAAGCCAGTGATCCTAATGTGCTCTCTGTCTTACCCTGATCACCACAGACAACCCTCAAAATAGCCAAACATCATGAGTCTAATCAAACCAGTCTTTGAACTGTTGGTTCTATGATCAAGGGATTTCTCTGGCTCTGGATATTAGAGCAATGGGATTTTATCACAATAAAATTGCATTTCCTTAAAAATAACTATTTGGAAACTTTAGGAATTCAGGAAAACAGAAGTTAAGTGGTAGTGTATAGGTGGATTTTCATTGAAAGGTAAAACTAAATTTACATTACAAATGAGGAAGGAGAGACCCATATCACTGAATTATTCCAGTTAATTTTCAAAACAACCTACCTCGGAAGACCACTGATCCATGAATCCCCATTTTACTAATGTTTCCTCTTGGCAGCTCACTGACAACAAATGTGATAGTTCCCAACCAAAACATTTGCCTACTCAATTAATCAATTAAAGCATTAAATCTGTGGCTGAGAAGTTATGAAATCATTCACATTTATTTATTAAAGGATGTTTTCATCATTGGAATCACTACTTAAGCATGTCATTTGTTGAAAGTTAACAAATTTGTTCTGGATTACTTTTGTAAACAGAACAAATAAAGATAAAATTAAAAACTTTAAATAAACAAAATTAATTTAGCATGTTAAATCATTAGGTGAAGAATTGTTTTGTACTTTATCAGTTTCATAAATTTAAATGGTGACATATCAAGTATCCTCAAGTGGAGAGGGACACACCTGGAAAAGATTAGCATGAACGTGTCTTGTTTTACATTAGTAATTATATTGTGTTATGAAACTGAGAAACTTAATCAAAGAACCAAATCACTTAGCCTCTTAAGTCTCAGTTCCCATATCTTCGAGATGAGAGCATGGAATAATCAGCAGTTTTCAAATGATATTAGCTACAAAAACACTTTCATCAAGTGAAATAATCGTAGCTAATAATGACAGTTAATCTTTGTGTTTTCATATATCTCCTCATTTCATCCTCACAACACCATATAATCAGTGTCGTTATGTGGCAGGTGAAGAAATCCAGGCTAGAAGACGTTAAGTAACGTACTCAAGATCACACAGTTAACCACAGAGCCAGACTCACTTCTGTCTGCCTTTGAATTCCATGCTCTTTAACCAGAGAAGGTGGGGCTCCACAAGCCCCACTACTTTTCAGCCTGGGAATTCAGTTCGAGAAACACCGTTTTTTTCCTATAAAAATGTATCTCAACTAAGAGTTTTACCATGATAGCTGATCAAATAACTTTTTTTAAATTTTTTCATCATGATTAAAACACAGTTTTTAAAATTCTCATAGCTCTCTTGTCCCTCCCTCTCTTCCTCCATTTGGTCCAGGGATTCCCAGGGGTCTGCAGACCCAGAATTTAAAAATTTAGGTGCAATTCAGGCTGACTAGTGACATCTACTGGGTAAATATTGGTATTATAGCCAATTTCTTTTTATAGGAAATAAAAGAAGCTGGTTGAGGCTAAATTCTAATCTTGCAGTGTAAATCAAAATAGAAGAAATTCCTGTTATACAGAAAAAGCAGAAGAAAAATCTTGGAATCTCTCAGTACAGTTAAAATCCTGAGTTCTCGTCCTGTCTTTGCCATCATTAGCTGTATAGATGAAGTCAACTCACTCGGCGTCCTAGCTGTAGGAGCTTCATCTTGAGTCATAGAAGATCTGGGCCACGTGGTCTCAGAGGCTTTATCATTGTACCCCAAAGCACTGAAGGCACTCTCAGAGCCATGCCAGGGAGGCAGAGCCAGGAGAGTGAGGCTCCTCTCTTCCCCTGTAAACTATGCATTTCTCTTTTTATCTCTTCATGTATTAATTTTTAAAATAATATTGTTTTCAAAAAGAATTCCACAGCTTGTTTTAAAATTTTCCAAAATTTTTGTTTCTACAAAAATGTCAGCATTCACTGTGCCTCCACATTTGAAGATCCTGCACTAACTCTTCTTTTTTCATACCCAACCCCAATCCCACCCCTTTGGCAACCATCAATTAGTTCTCTATATCTATCAGTCCATTTCTGTTTTGTGATATCTTGTTTATTCATTTGGGTTTTTTTTAGATTCCACATATAAGTGAAATTATATGGTATTTGTCTTTCTCTGTCTGACTTATTTCACTCAGTGTCATATCTTCTAGGTCCATCCTTGTTGTTGCAGATGGCAAGATTTCATTCTTTTTATGGCTGAGTAATATTCCATTATATATGTACTACCTCTTCCTTATTCATTCACCTATTGATGGACATATCTTGGCAATTAAAAATAGCCAAGTTTCCCTTCATATCTTGGCTATTAAAAATAATGCTGCTGTGGGACCCAGGCCTGGCTGGTCCCAGGACTGGCTGTGATCCAGGCTCACGGCTAGGACAAGGACTCTGGATTTAGAATGTTACATTAGTGTAGTAGGGTGCCTGCACATAAAATATGTAAACATGCTTCAGTTTATTGTATCACGCATGTGTGGCTGAATGCCACTATCATACTCTGATATGTGTGGAGCCATGCGGTCCCACGGAGAGCAGAAGGGGAGTACAAGAAGGGGAGCAGAAGTGTGTGCAGTACCGTGCTCCCCCCCCAACAGAAGTGTGCTCCCCACACTAAAGTTGGTGCCTGCCATTTCACTTTCATGTCAGCCTTTTGTGCATTCTTCCCTTCTTGATCAGCTAGGCACCGACAGCTGCAATGAACATTTCAGGGTTGCATATATCTTTTCGAATTGGTGGTTTTGTTTTCCTTGGATTAAATATCCAGAAGAGAGATTGCTGGATCATATGGTAATTCTATCTTTAATTTTTAATTTTTTGAGGAATCTCCATACTTTTTTCCATAGTGGCTGCACCAATTTACAATCCCACCAACAGTATACGAGCTACTATCAATAAATCAACAAATAACAAGTGCTGGCAAGGATGTGAAGAAAGAACCTTCATGCACTGTACTAACTCTTTATGAGCTATGAAATAGGAATCCCAGCCCCTTTCTCTTTAGAGAACTTACAATTTGATTGTGGAATGAAACAAGCGCATCATTACTCCTGCCTTAACTAAGCATTTTTGTCAAATCGACTGAAATATTTTTCCATGTGATCATCCCTGATTTTATAATACAAGTAAGTCAATGGGAGAGAGAATTCTTTTTATAGTTAATGTTGCTGGAAGGCATCTTTGCTATAAAATAAGTGCTTCAAGAGTCTCTCAGGAAGAACCCATGATGGAGTTGAGATTCACTGTCATCACTATGTAATAGTGTTCTTTCTCACAAGAAGTGAATCAGGTTACGAGACTTTATGAATATTATCTATTGTTCTTAAGCAAAGTATATAAGGTTCTGTGTGTTCCAATCTAGAAAACAAGCTATATATCTGCAACAAGGGAAGACGTGGAAGATAGCTTCAATTTCCCATTAAAAATTTATCTTTATTTAGAAATCAAGTTGTTTTATTTTTTGATTTTTTTTATTTATCTTTTTAGTGAAGTGAATTTTGCTCAACATAAAACTAACATTTTAGAGTGAACAAGTCAACATTTACTATATTTAAAATGTTGTATAGCCGCCACTTCTGTCTAGTTCCAAAACATTTCATTACCCTAAAATAAAACTCCATATCCATTTAGCAGTTAATCTCTGTTGCCCCTCCCCCAAGTTGTTTGATTTTTTAAACACTTCTATTAAAGATTAGGGAAAAATTTACTCTTCAGTGATCCAAATCAGGTAATAACATCATGAATAATTAGTACTGATTAGTGCTTATTCTGACCCAGAAACTGTTCTAAGAGCACTAACTCATTTAATCCTCACAACATCCCTAAAAAGTACATTCTATTTTTATCAGCATGTTATAGGAGAGGAAACTGAGGCACAGAGTCAGTCATTAAATAACTAAGGAAATTACAATTGGCTGACACCTCTGATCCAGACTTTCTGTCCTGGGGAAAATTATAAAAGAGGATTAGATCAGCTCCACCCTCTCCCATAGCCCACGGATTATTCATTGAGGCTTTGCTGTGGGCACCACCTGTGCCCAGCTCTGCGCTCTGGGATTATTTGGACACTGGAAGAATTTCACCTTTTGTACAGGGCCAGAAGTGGCATGGGCTATGCCTGAATATTGCTTAGCACTGTGTTCGATAAGAAAAAGGAAATTGAAAAAGAGAGAGTCAAGTTGTTTTGGCCTGTCTCTCTATCTTAGCATCCTGTATAAACAAATTTGATAAGATTAATCTAATTTAACCCTCTTTTAGATTAACTAAAAGAAGATTATCTCATCCTTCTCACACTGGGCCCACTTGGATGATGTTAAAGGCAAAGAGATGAGAGTTTCAAGACAACAACAGGCATAAAAGAATCAAAGAGTTATTTTACTTTACTCTTTCTCTATCCAAGAAACTGTTGATCATAATATGTGTAGTTTCCAGATCTTGGCTGGAGATGAAGTTTCCTTTTCAAATATCTGAGAACTTTAAGACCACCTTCCCTACCCTCCCCTAACTCTGACTATAAATTCCAGGCAGCCTTCAGGCAGTTTCCCTTGTAACCTGTTGAATGGGCTACGATTTTCTCAAGGTGTGGATTGGAAAACAGAAGATGTCTATCAATCTCTGCACTCTGCACCAGGCTCTGAGAGACCTCACAAATGCCCACTTTTCTATTTGAAAGTCCCACTTTTCTATTTGAAAGTCAATACACATGAAATAGGTAATGTTTCCAGTCCAGACAATCATCTGAGTCAATGCATTTAAAATTCTCTCTTTGTAATTCCCGGAGGAAATGATTTCTACGTCAGAAGAGGACAAATACTTCATGCCTCATTGTAACATGGACCAGAGAAGACTGAGCCTCATAGGACTATCATTTTGTAAAGGGTGGTGCCAAATTTGAACTTGTTCACTGCCTTGAGAAGGGGACAGGTGCTGGAGATCTCAAGGAGGGACAGGTGGCCGATGGCATGCCCAAGGCTCATTCATAGCATAGAAAGCATGAGAATGGAGCAGAAGTGCTGTGAGATTTGCTCTTGGTAAGGGCTGCAATGGTGGTTGGAGGGGTGCGGCTGCCCTGCGGGCTTCAGCTGCCACAACAATCACAAAGGGAGCCCTTCAAGCAGAGGTGAAACTGCCTGCACACATTGGCCACCTCTCTTCTTACCCTTCACACACCAAGAGATTTCTAAGGTGATTAAAGTCTAGAAAATATAAATTGTTTCCTAGGCTGAGACTGAAAGACTTCAAGAGGGACATATCACCTCTAAAAAAACATCTATTATAAAAGTGGAAATTCTCCAGTTTCAGGGAGGCAGTATCTCCAGGTGCAAACAGTAACTCAGTCACAGGGAGGTGATATCTCTAGGCGCCAGCCCCAGGAGAAGTGCAACATTCCAAGGTAAAAATAATAAAACTGTCTACTAGGCCCTGTTTGATCTGAGAGTTCCCCGGATACATTTATCTTTGTACAAAACGTTAATGACTAACTTCTGCTTCTTGTAATCTGCTTATTCAAGGATGTAGTAGGAGGCTTTATAAGCTTCCTCCTCTGGAAGCTCGGGGCTGATCTCCTCTAACCCTGCGTGGTTGAGAGTCGGTCACCGGCCGGCTAATAAAGGCTCATAATTCATCTCAATTGGCTCCGTGGGTCTCAGAATCATTCGCGCCACAACACTATCATTTACTATGCTGGACAAGCACGATTCTCCTCTGTAAAGAGAACATGGAGAAAAATACCAGATATAAAAATAATGGGACCAATATGAGGAGCGCCAGGCAAATTCAAAAAAAAAAAAAAGTTTCATCTGGCTATATTCTAGCAATGATTGAATGTCAAAAATAAAGAAAAAAGCCCGATAGCCATCCATGTAGAAAACAAAACCAACAGGCTATTTACACTGAGAAATCACAGATTTCTTTGCAAACTTAAATGCAAAAATGTCATTCACTAGCAGAACAGGTGATACATTTTTGTAATGGAAAATGATATGACAGTGAAGATGAGTATGCTGCTGCTACACACTTTAGTGCGGATGAATCACACACTCATAGTATTGGACAAAAGAGTATTATAAAAATACAGTGTGACTCTATATATGGAAAGACCAAATACAATCAAACTAAACAATGTGTTGTTTAAGAATATCTGCCAAGTAGGTTAAAGTATGAGTAAAAGCGAAGGTACATTAACTCAGAAATCAAGATGGTGGTTTTATCTGGGGAAGAAGTAGAGGGATGCTCTTGAAAACAACGTCTTGGTTTTGGTGAGTTTCTATTTCTCAGGCCAGTGGTGATTACGTAGGTGTTTGTTTTATTATTATTATTATCCTTTAAATTGTACATGTTATATGCTATTCTGTTTATACAATTGTTTAAAACTGTTATAAAAATGTTATTTTACTAAACAATTTATTAAAATTATCATAAAATACATGTTATACACTATTCTGTATATATGATTTTCACATAAAATTATAAAAAATAATTCTCAATCAAAAAATAAAATATATGAACAAAAAAGTAACTTTTTAAAGATTTACAGAATGTACCAGTTAATGCAGTATAAAAAATTAAGCATGGTCAGGATATGAAGAAAAAAACAACAAAACACCAAAAATAGAAAGAAAGAGAAGATTAATGAATTAATCTCATTTATGAAAATAGATGCAAATTCCTAATTCTTTAAAAATAGGAAATTACACTAAAAGGTGCGTTATTAGGACTTATTAGGTATTGTTAAGTATTGTTAGAGTTTATAATAAAAATACACATGTGATTTGACATTAGAAAATCTCCTATTATAATGTATTAGATTCAGAGAAAAGTCCCAGGATATCAGTAGGTGCTGAAGAGTCATTTGATCAAATTCAACACGTTACTGATATTATTACAAATTAAAACATCAGTGAACTATAAAAGCATACCTCTTTGCAAGAATGAAAAAATGTTTACTTCATACTTAGAAGTCAAACACCAGGGGCATTCCCATTAAAATCTGGTGTAATACAAAGAGGTCAGCTATCATGACTGTCATACAAAATTATTAGGAAGTTTTGGGCAAGTGTAATAAAGTGAGAAAAAATGAAAGTATACATACTGGAATAAAATATAAAATTAAAATTTTTGCATAATAATATAATTACTTGAAAAATGAAGAAAATTAACTGAAAAAAGTATTAATTAGAGATTTCTTGTAATGTGTCTAGTTATAAAATTAATATACAAAACTTAAGAGTAGTGGTCACAATTTTAAATACTTTCAGGAGGACAAGAAAAATTAATGGATCAGACTGGCAGGGACATTCTGTGACTACAGGAAGCAACAGCTTTATAGCTTCCCAGCTTCTACACATTTTTTTCCATAGGCAAGTGAACCCAGAGTTGCTAGATATTCTGATTTGTCAAGAGGATTTGTAAAACAAGATTTTTGTATAAAACTTCCTGATTTTTATATGTAGATTACTGATAATTCAAAATTATCTAAACTAAATTATCCATAGGCTAGACATGACCATGGGCCTCCAGTGTGCATCTTTGATCAGTGCTTTTCTATATAACTAATCTGCAAATATAATGGGGGGAAATGTGAAATGGGCCAAAAACTGATTAATTTTTGATTAGCTATTTGAAACAAAATTAAATTTCTATTTCTTATGTCACACAAAATAAAGACCACAGAGCAAAGATTTAAAATTAAAAAATGAAACTAAACAAGCATTTAAAATATACATATACATATATATGTGTATATATGTGTGTATATGTATATATATATGTATATATGTATATATATACATATATATATACATATACATATATGTGTGTGTGTATATATATATATATATATATATATATATATATATATATATATATATATAGTTGAGCTAGGGAATGCTTTCTAAGAATAACAACAAATACAGAAATCATAAAAGGCCAGTGGCAGAGTAGGAAAAATATTTAAAACACATATGATCAATATCCCTTATATAGAGACTGGTCTTACAAATCAAAAACAAGCACCTCCAGAAAAAATCAAGCACAAGATCTGGAAAAACAAGTCACAAAATGAGAAATCCCAGTGGCCAATGAATATATGGTAAATATTCAATCTTACTAGTAACCAGACAAATACAAATTAAACCAATAATGCAATGCTATTTTTCCCTATTGACTTGACAAAGATTTTTTAAAATTACTTTTGAGGTCCAGTGTTGACAAAGGCATTTATGTTGGTAGAAGTTTACATGAATACAACTTGTAGAACAATTTGCCAGAATCTTTTGACTGAGCTTCTTATTTCTGGAACTTTAAAGAAATAAGACTATATACAAGGATATAGTTGCAAGGGTGTCATTACTGATATAATAACAGACCATATAAAACAAAAACAAAACAATGCAAACACTGATTGAAAAATAGCTAAATTAATACACTCATACTGTGAAATACTTGGCAGTTACTAGTCTGAAGAAGTCTTGAAAAATATTTATTATTATTGAAAGATATTCACAATACATTATTAAGTTTTTTAGCATTTATTTTTAATTTATTTTAAATTAAAACTTAAATAAAATTAAGTTTATTTTATTTTTATTTATTTAAAAAATATTTTTTCTTTACTTATATTTTTTAATTAATTCATTTTTTATGGTGATATTGGTTATTTTATTTTTAAATTCGTGTAACTTCAAACTACACAGTATATACAGAGATGAGAAAGGATACACCCCAAGTGGTTACCTCTGGATTGTGGAGTTATGATTATTGTGTTCCAAATTTCGTTTTTTACCACTGTGGTTTTGTTTTTCTATCATGAATGTATTATTTAGATAACAAGGAGGAATATTTTATTTTTAATTTTAAAATAAAGAAATCTAGGGTCCTAAATATAGTTCATATGGCTTAGTTTGCTTTCTCTGTGTATAAATATATATACTATGTATAATCAGCAGCCTTGGATTTTAAAATAAAGTCATATGCTAAATGATGGTAAAGACAGCCACCCCAGAAATGCAAAATGCTAGAAGAGAGCTTTAGCAGGCTTTAATTTAACATTCTGAAAAAATAAAAGTTTATTGCAAATAAGCCACAAAGTGGATTTTCTGCGTGTAGTTTATTAGAGTTGCTTATGTACCTGATTTATCCACAGCAACTTAATACAGTTAATGGACCTTATACAAATATTTACAGGCCCAGAGAGAGATTTATTGGCAGACTTGGCCTTCCTTCCAGGCCCAGTTAACAGTAAAGTCCTGCCAGCCCCTACAACACACAGAAAGAGAAGCTAGAAAAAATTTGCCAATGGTATAGGCAAGGAAAAGAGTGGAGCTGTGAACAGTGTGGCATTTACTAGATGAATCTGAGAGTGTATTCATAAACAATAATGCAAGTGTCCAAATTAACAAAGTGGTACATGTAGAACCTACAAATTAAGAACCCATGCTTTAAAAACAAAAAGGCACTCTCTGACCTAATTGACCACTCCCTGTTTCTTTTGCCCATTGCTGCCCAGCTCCTACTGTGGGAGCACCCGGGCTTCTTTTAAGTAACATCTGTAATTTGGTGACTGACTCCCAGAAGAATATTCGGCTGCCCCAGTAACATCTCAGACTTGACAGGTCTGTTCCAAATTCTGTCTTCCTCCCTAAATATACTCCTTCCCTCAGTCTTCACGGTTCAGTAAAGGGCATTACTGTCCTCCTAGCTGCCCATGCAAGTTCTGTCAATTCTCTCTCCAAAACACAAAAATACGTGCCAAATCCACCCCCTTCTCTAGTACTACCACCTGATTTAAGACACCATCATCCCTCATCTAGATTATTGCAATAACTTCCTACTTGCTTTTTCCAGAACCCATTCCACACTGAGTGGCCAGAGTGATTGTTTAAATTTAATTTATATGTGCCTAGAGCCCTCCAGTGACTTTCTCTTGAACATAGGAAAAAACCCTGACCTTTTCACCTTGTATAGTCTACAGGTCTATGAATGTCCTTCCTCTGCTCCTCACTCTCTGCAACTTGTTCTCAAGCCACAAGGGCCTTCCTTGTAGTTCTGGGATCCCCAGTTTTCCTACCTCAGGGCCACTGCACTTTTTGTTTCCTTTGCCTGAAAGTACCTCCATGCCACTCTCACCCCATCCACATTAACTAGTTTTTAAAACAGTAAGGAATTCAGAATGTGTATTGAAGGTACGCAGTGTGAAATTGGCAATCAGAAGACAGGTATTCATCTCCCACTCTTTTTAAGATGTGACACCTACACCCAACCAAGAATGATCACAATTGCTGTCAACAGCAACTAAGGTGGTTCTTTGGCTCGTGGTTTCCTCTTCTCTAGGATGAGTCTCAACAGCAAACTTCTCTCTTGGGAATTTAGAGCCTAGACATCAATATCCAGAGACTGCAGGTAACTGAAGCTGGTCACCTTGTGTGCAAGTCCTCAAAATGCCCAATTTCTTGCATTCCTTGTTCGGGTTCTTCCCTTGGATTATGAAATGCCTAGTATTTTTTAACTAAGTCCTTTAGCTAATGTTGGTTTCTGTAACTAACAATTGAAATGATCTTGACTAAAACAATGAAGGATTCCATCTTAATTGCCTAGTTTGCTTCCTACAACTCAGTCTCACAGAATCCTTCTTATACTGGTGACTATCGGCTACCTCAAGGCATCTGTGGAATCCAAAATCAGCACTAATGTTGGTATATGTAGAACAATTTAATATTCATCCTCTCTCTTCACACACACATGCATATGTGTGCACACATGTGAGCACATACACATATACACGCACACTCCAGATCCTCTCATCATCCGTTGTGCCTTTTCTCCAGCACCTGTGAGGCTAGATTCTACTCTCCCTTGATGTTTGCTCACAGCTCATCTCTCCACTGCATGCTGCTACATGCACATGAAGGAGCCTCATGCATGCACATCAGTAAATCTAACTCTGAAAGGGAAACCTCTCTTTTCTAGAAGAAACTACTTCCCTTGCCTTTCCTGAGTAGTCTTCTCTATTTCATTGTCCCCATTAACTATGTTTCATCAGCAGGGCAATGGGCCTCACTTTTTAGAGATCAGGGACCCCTTTGATGAAGGCTGAGACATTTCCATAAAAAAAATTCATACGCACACATGTGTACACACACACACACACACACACAATTTTGCATACGACAAAAGTTCTTGGATTCTTGATTAAGAATCACTTCATTAGGAATAGTATTTCTATGACTTCCCTCCACCACTATACACACACTTCCATTAATTCTCACCCTTCTCTAATGATGATTCATCCACACCTCTGACGCCAGAGATACTGATAAAATAAACCCAGTTCATCCCTCTTAGAGTTTATTAGGCTGAGAAAAATTTAAAAAGCCAAGCTTCCTTAACAATTACAGATAGTTACACTTAGGAGTCATTTAGAACACTTCCTCAGGAAATATATTTAAAAACAATCTAGATTACGGTTTATTTCACACAGGTTACATTTTAAATGCTTCCCTTCATGGACCCTGGCTGAAATTAGGAGACAGCCAAGTCTTAACAGCAGCACACTTATCAAGAATTTTTTAGGTGGGTTATTTCCTGGGAAGATTATCACAGTGATTAATCTCATCCATATTTTTTGTTGTCAATTTCAGAAGGTGATATAATTGGCCAAGTTCCCAGGTTCTAGAGATCTTGTCAGTTTTGAAACCTGCAGCTTCTAATATACTAACTCTATCTTCTAATTTAGAAAAGAGGTCTGAAAACATTGGAGTTTTCTGGGTTGCCTTTTTTTTTTTTTTTTATGCCTATAGCACCTGGCCTTCCTATGTGGTCTCCCATTCAAGTACTAACCAGGCCTGACCCTGCGTGGCTTCAGAGATCAGATGGGGTCGGGCTTGTTCAGGGTGGCATGGTCGTAGACCATGGACTGTGGCCCCACTGGGGCGCAAACTCAGGATCTTCTGCATGTAAAGCAGACATGCTGACTGCTACACTATGGAATCACATCTTGAATTGCCTTCTCCAAGCTAAAATAGTCTGCTGAGGAAAAAGATAAGTGGAGAAGAGAAGATGGAAAGAAGAAAGAGTGGATGCCATAGTGAGAGAATCATAAGATTGGCGGCAGGTCAGAGACTGCACGAAAAAGTCTCTTTTTCCTCCCAGTGCCAGTGGTTCAAGACTGGCCCCAAGGCCCTAAGGCTTTACTTTAGTCCATTTGGCTTCCAGGTGGATTCATTTATTTTGTTTGATTATTTACTTTTCAATAGAGTCAGCATGGTCTAGAGCAGGGTTTCTCAATCTTGATCCTATGGCATTTGGGGCCAGAAAAGTCTTTGTTGTAGGTGGCTTTCCTGTGCATTGGAAAATGTTTAGCAGCACTCCTGGCCTCCATCCACTAGATGCCAATAACATCTCCCAGTTGTGACAACCAAAAATGTCCCCGGAGTGGGGGGCAAAATTGCTCCTGGCTGAGAATCATTCTAGAGGAAGGGTTCAGAGTCAGCCAGATTTAGCTTCCAACTCTAGCTCCATCCCTATAAGCTTATGACCTTGAAAAATACTATTTATCTGAGTCTGTTTTTTGTCAGCAAATAATATTTATCTCAAAAAGTTGTTTTGAGAATGAAGTGAAATGAAATGTGTGAAAAGCATATAAGTTCACAATAAGTGCTCAGTAAACATTTGTTCCTTCCCCATTCCAGCTTTATTTAACATATATTTATTGAGTATTTATGTTGAATGCTAAGGATATAAACACAAAAACAATTCTAGTTCTCCAGGAGCTACCTGACTCTGAGAGAAAGAGACAAACAACTATAATAGACAAAATGCATTACTAAAGGTTATTTACCAAATCTTACACAATTCTGGCCCTATTTTTCTTTAATTTTTTTAAAAGTTAACCTCTTTCCAGAAATTCACCTTGCATGCCTTCTGATAGAGAAAGGGTCCTGTGAGTTGGGTCTTGAAAAATTAGTAGCAGCTCATCTGAAAAACAGAAGCACACTAGACAGAGAAACAGCATGAGCAAAAGCTTAATAGTCTGGTAATTTCGGGAAACTGTTATCCAGTGGTCTAGGGTGAGCTGAATAGGAGAAATCAGTGCAAGACGGAGGAAGGAAGAAATTTGGACTTTTTCTTGCAGGTCACGGAACCTTCGAGGATGCTTTTATCAGGATGGTGACAGGATCAGATCTGCTTTAGAAAGCATGCTCTGGCAGCAGTGGGGAAAATAAATGAGAGGTGGAATGAAGGGCGAGAGAGACAGGAAACAAGACAACCAACCTGTCAGAAGCTATTCAATCCAGATAATGAGGGCCTGAACTGCAGACTTTGCAATGACAATGGCAAGATGCCAGTAAGCTCCACGGACATTAAAAGGTAGAACTGACAGGATTTAGTGACTGATTAGATGGGGAGGAATGTAGCCAGTGAAGAAGAAGGAATAGGAAGTGATTATAAGATTCTAGCTTAGAAAATTTGGTGGATACTGATGGCATTTAGAAATGACAGGCACCCAGAAACTGGTCCTGTTCTTTTCATAGCCGCCACCATTAACCATGCAAAGGAGCCCACCATCTCCAGCTCTCACTTGACTGATTCAAGTACAACTCAGTTCAACGAACCTAGGAGAGTATGGGGCACATCCAGCAGCTCAATGACATTGTTACTCCTGTCTGGCCTTGCTTGCTTCTGGGAAAGCCCCAGGAAAATATCATCATTGAATAAGAAATAATCACTGTATTTAGGGAGCTCACAGTCTAGATGGCAAGACGCACAAATGGGATACACAGTACAATGTGATCTGCGCTATATAATAGAGGTACCGAATCAGAGAATGTTTTGTGAAGGTCATTCTTAAACTGAACAGGAGCTAGTCAGAGAGATGAGGGAATGAGAAGAATGTTTAAGTCAAAGGAACAGCAGATGCAAAGGCAAAGAGGTGGTATAATTTGGTATAACTGTAGAGTGGGGTGAGGTGGAAGATGAAGCTTGAGATGTGGAGCCAGTTCATAAAAGGTCTTGTGAGCTAAGGATTAGCAAAAGTATAATTAATCACTAAGTGATTTTTCAGCAAGGGAGTTTCAAAGAATAGCCCCCCACACCCCAAACTTAACTAGTATTAAAGAAAAACAGGTAAGATAACAAAATTTTCAGTACCTAGTGAGGCATATTAAATTTTTTAAGAGTTTGTTTGAGCAAAAATTGATTTGAATTGAGGAAGTCAAACTAGAAGTATCCAGGAGTGCTTCACTGACAGGAGCTAAGGGAAAGACTTGCATAGAGAGAAGGCAGAAGCAAAGCAGGGAAATTATTTGATTGGCTGTAGCTTAATCTGTTGTGTTATTTGGGAAAGTTACCTTGGCTGTTGATGTTTGGGTTGTTCTCAGGTTTTAATTTCTTAATCTTGAGGCATTTACGGGCTTAGTTTTGGTTTGCTTACATAGACTGCTAAGGCATTAGAACCACCTCCGTCTAACGGCTTCCTTGTTTAATTAACACTAGCGTGTACTTAGGTCTGTGCTAGCCTTGTCCAACTGATGGATTAGTGAAGTGCTCCCAACTACTTCATATGTACTTTACTCTAGCCATTGTCACATTGAGTTATCATCTTTCTATTTGTATCCTCTATTAGGTATTGTAAGTTCCTTGAAACTAGGACTATTGTCATAATTATCCTTATCCTCCCAGCCTAGCAGAGTGCCTGGCACAAAGTAGGCTCTTAATAAGTGTTTACTAAATGAATGAATAAATGATCTGGTGAACAATTTTTTCCTGAATTTCTTGCCTTCTAGGGTCCATTGGGTAGTCTTCTCACCATATTTAAATAAGGGGAGTACAGAGAAAGGAGTAGTAAGTTAGGCTCCTGAAGATCTGGATTCTGGTCCTGTCTCTTAGGCAAACTGCATATATTTGGAGCCTTAGGGTTCTCATCTGTAAAATGGCATTTTTTAAAATCCTCACATCTCAAAACAATGTATGAAAGTACTTTGTGGCCCTGCTCTGATATAAGCTATTTAAATATGTTTCATCTTCCTTACAAATTAACTTGTGCTCAAATGTTAGGAAAAAATAGGTAGAACCCAGTTACTGTATTATAGGCCACTAAAAATGCTAATGTAGATTGTATTTTTCAACTAGCATTCATGTTGTTCTACTGGATACTGCAAATTACATTGTTTGCTCCTTGTTCACGCCAATCAGTTATATTCACCTTCTTGCTGGACTTTAAATATGCCTAACTCATTTCCATCTCAGAGTGTCTACACTGCTACTCATTCAGCAAGATATATTCTTTCCCCAGATAGTTGCATGAATGTCATGTCTTCACTTCAGGTCTCTGTTCAAATGTCACCTCAAGATGCCTTCTCTTAGTACTTTATCTAAAACACCACCTACTCCTCTCTTCACTGCCATCACTTGCTTCTTCCATAGCTTGCCCTACTTTTTCTTTATGACAATCATCACAATCATGTACTTGCTGATCCTTTGTCTCCCATGAAAAGGTAAACTCCATGAGGAAAAAGTGCCACACTCACAGCTGTATCCACAATGCCTAGAACAATGCCTGGCACTTAGAAGACACAACCTTTTGCTAGGTAGTTTCCTAAATAAATGACACTTGGTAAATAAGTGAACTTTTTCACTGTAATCACCTGCCATCATATGGAGTTAAGGACTTGCAAAATACAGAATTAGACCTAGTCTTGCTATTAACGAAGTGTTTGGCCTTGGAAAGTCACTTATTTCTGAGCTTCATTTAGTCTAAGCAAGCATTTCTGAGCTTCAACTTTCTAATCTGTAAACTAGGAACAGTATTATCCTCTACTTCTCCATTTTATAAATCACAGAATGGTTGTGCCATCATATCATTTATTATATCATGTAGCATTTCATTAATAAGGTACGTTTCTGTCTTTATTGTTAACTCCTCAAGAACACAGATCTTGTCTTACTCAACTATTATAAGACTTGGCACAGGTCCTGGATCTATAATTGCTGAAAGACTGGAAAGCAGAGAAAGTTGGAAATTTCCTTATGGAATGAAATGAGCTTCAAATATTCATAAACTGAGCTTCAAATATTCATACTCTAAATTATTTTTAAAGTCACTATTAGTGTCATTTCCTTTTTTTATACAAGTCATAACAATTAGCAAAGGGTCTGGGCAGCTAGAAATATTTTCATTTAGTCTGGATTTTGTTCAGAATAATGAACATGAATGCTTGCTTAGACTAAATGAATGGTTCTCCTGGTTCTCAGTGCTGAATATATGATTGTACTACTCTGAGAATTCTGACCCAGGCAGTAGGCATGTACTTCCTTTGACAGAGCACAAACCCTTGAATGACCCCTCAATACAATGGAGAGAAGTGCTATGTAATTTAGGGTCATGAACCAAATCTGCACTGTTTAGAGTTAGCTAATGTATGACAGGAATACACAAATATAAAGTTGTCAGGCTGGAACTAGACATTTGAAAAATCTGTACATATATTTACATATAAAACTGCTATCTTTTCAAAGAACCAGATCAAGATTAGAAGAAAGAGTTTATAGTTAAAACAATTATTTAGTATAAATCCAGGTTCTTTTCCTATATCCATTAGACTTGTGGGGAAAGGTTTAAGTTAAGTCTAAACTCCAAAAGGAGTTCCTGCTTTAATGACTTGTGTACAGATGTTAAAAGCTGGGCAGGCGATGCGGAATAGCTTGCTCTGTACCAACATAAGCTCTTTGGGTATATTAACTCACTTAACCCTTACGAACAATTCTATGAGGATTATATTATCATCCCCATTTCATAGAATGAAAACTAATTTATCTAGTTAAAAAGAATCTTGCCTAAAGTCACACACTGGGGTTTGAACCTAAGCTATCTGAATCAGAGCTCTCATGCTATGCTATCAGTCTAAATCATGAATTTGACCTGCATAGATACACACTGCAAAATGTACACTGACAGCAGGAGAAATTTAGCAATGATCATTTACATACTAAAATGGCCACAATATTTCTATAGTTTGATTTACAAATAGTTGGGCTACCGTGTGGTTTAGCAAATCAACTTCTTAGACCAGGCTATGGAAACAGCAACAAAGAAATTATACAATTTAGTGAGAGTTTCGATGTGGGAGCCGGTTATCGAAGTTCTGGAATTACTGAAGAGAAAGTTTGGGAATGAAAGAAACTTTTGCACAACTGCAAGAGAACTGCCTATCTAAAAGATTAGGAGGAACATATTGGTTGGCAAAACATTTATTAGTGTTGAATTCCATTTATATTCCAATAGCAATCTTCACCTGTTGGGTCTGGACACTTTGGAAAAATCCAAAACATAATACAGTGGAAAGGGTATGACATTTAGTCAGGGAAACTCACTTCAAATTCTAGCTCTGTCACTTATCAGTAAGTCATTTAATCTTTGAGCTTCTTTGTTCATCTATAAAATGTAGAAGGTGAATACCATCTCTAAGGTGGTGCTGTGAAAATTGCATGAAACCACATAACGCAGAATAGGTACTCCAAATCAGTTAATCATGAAAAGCCAGAACTTACCATCATCAAGATGTAAAATCAGCTAATCAGGTGTTTTTTTGTTTTTGTTTTTTTTGGCAGGGGGTGGACATTAGGAATCCAAACACATACAGTCTTTTATCTGGAAAACTTCTTAGGGATGATTACTACCCTATGTTTTCTTAGGAGGCAGACTTACACAAAAAAATTATTTGTTCAACTTGATGGGAAGTAAATCCCTTTTGTCTGTTTTAAAGACCAGGAAAAGATCCAAACTTCTTAATTATGGATTATCTATCATGGTATCTTTCAGGGTATCTTTAAGATCCAAGAGTATCTATCTGTTCTTTAAGATTAAACACGAAATTGGAGAATTTGAAAATGGACAGGATGTTAAATTGTATTCAATAACATTATAGATTTTTAAGACAATATTTCTAGGAGATGCACACTCAAGTATTTTGTGGTGAAGTTCAGTGATGTGTGCAACTTCCCATGGTTCAGAAAAAAATTATATAAACAAAATAATATAAACAAAGCAAATATGAACTTAGATGGAAGGCAGATGGGTAATGTTTAAAAGTGTTGATAATAAAGTATTGGGGGGAAAGAGGTTGCATTTAGGGACTATCCCCTGTGAAATTTTTCATCTTTTCCTTTTCCACTCATGGTACAGATTGTTTGAGGTGGGAGTGGTAGTGCAGAAACAGCTGAGGAAATATATTCTATATTAAGCCATAAGTCAATTAATTTCAAGTCTCACAAAACTTTTGAAACTATGTCACTTACAGAGTCATTCAGACAGATGGTAAGAAGTCAGTAACTAAAATCTATGGTTTTAAGAAAGAGATTCTTTTGTGTGGAGGTAGGGGATATATTAGCCTTTACAATGGCCCTAATCCAGGGAATTTATTTAGGGATATTTAGGGACCACATTTGGAAAACCTTAAGGCAACTACAGAAGAAAGTAAGTTATGTAGTCCCCTCTGTTTAGAACACAGACTATCTTGAGAACCAATCCTCATGTTAATAATTTATGCTTATCTGTAAATGGGTATATTGATCTTAAGGTGTGGTATAAGAACAAAAAGAATTATGTAGGAAATAAGTCAAAGTGCTATACAATTTTAAGGTGTGATTAAAGAACCAATAAACAAAAAAAAATAGCAAATGAAGAGATTTTATAAAACTAGAAAACCAAAACAAACAAACAAACAAACAAACTGAGACCAAAGAAAATAATTTGAGTTAATTTACTAAACTTTTTGCAAAATACTCTGCATCTTTTAAGAAATGCCTGCAGTTTTTTGGTAGAGAATTTCCTTCAAGGCAGGATCTGGAGTTGAAATTCCCTCCAGAGACCCCAACAAAACTCAATTGACTTTTAAGAATGTTTAAGGGAATGATCTAAAACATGGAAAATTTTTAAATCTTATTTAGAATATTAAAAATTAGAATCAATCTTAATGATGAGTGGAAGAATGATGCATTTACAAGGTAAACATCTATGTAATGAAATATTATTTAGCAATTTCAATGCAAGTATGAAGAGTGAGCCACAACAAAAAATGTTAAAGTAAAAAAATAAGTAAATGAATAAGTAAATATACTTATAACTATTTTTTAAAAGTCGGGAATATCAAAAAGACAATTATATTGAGAAATTGGAATTCTACTTCTGTTTCCCATCCTTTGCCCCACCAGTTCTGCTCCCCAAATTTTTTCGTTATTATGAAAAAAAAAAAAAAGGTAAGAATTCCATGGCTGGAAGGCAATTAGTGAAGTCATATACAAAGAGCCCTCAAGATAAAACCTAATGTGGAATATGAGACTAGATGTTAGAAGAAAGGTCACTACTGTACTCAACAATTAATTCTCTGCCATTTTCACCCAAACAGCAACCCATGCAAAGCCACCCATTCTTCCCTTCTAATGGCAGGTCTCAAAGATATCCATCTAAATGGTGTCAGTAACAGCATTCTTAATTATGACCAGCCTACAGACATCTTGTTCTCAAAGGCTTTTGTAGGTCTTACCCAACGTGAAACATACTTCTCTGGAGTTTTTTTTGTTTCGGTTTGGTTTTTCACTGTGAAAGAACAATGTTATTAAATTACTCAACTTTAAAAATCACAACCATAAAATCAAACTCATATATTGCTATTACAGTTTAGAGTTAGGGAGTCCCCAATCTAATGGGCAAGATTTTAAAAAATTTTTTAGGTTGTTTGGTTGAAAGCACTTTTTCCCAGAAATATTATAGTAATAAGGGAAATGAATCTGCAAAGCCTTATTTCCACAATCTCTCCCTCAATTTCCTGGTCTAGAAGACTAATGCATACTTAGGATGCCTCATGTTTTCCAGGGGCCTCCCAAATAAGTCTTCATTTCTACCATGAAATTTTTTAAGTGGGGTAATTTTAAGCTGTGAAATGCCTAACAATTTGATTTTTTTATCACCTAAAATCTGCTAACATTCACTTTTACAACACAAGTAACACCTGATGGGCTTAAATTCAAGATGAAAAATATTTTTTTAACAACCAGAAAATTAAAAACAATGGGGTATAACATGAAAATGTCCTAATCGTTTGTGGACCTCAAATATCAAAAGCGAGACGCTATTTTAAAATATCTAATAACTCAAGTTTAAAGATGGATGAATTTAATCTTTTTATAAAACCAAATGTTAGTCTAATTCCACTGGGACTAAGTGCTGAAGAACTAAATTATAAAGCAAATACATGAAACATGATTACAATTTAAATTCTTTGGATTCTTTATCTATGCCTCCGTTTTTAATACAGAATTAACTTTCTCAACCTAAGCACAGTAGTATTATTTAACACTTTATATCTAAAAGCTGTACTTTAGGAATATTTTGCGTCTTCATAGCTATCAGGAAAACTTTAAAAAGATAAGAGCTTCAGACAGTAGCATACCATAAATGGAACAAATACTGGCTTAGACCTTATGTCTCTGACTATATTGCTGTATTTTCCTACAAAAACCTTTTAGCATCTGACAGCTTCATCAGCTCTTCCACTTTCAAACAAGTAAGCTTTACTTCCCACCATTCCCAGATAAATGGGTCCTAAAATTTCCTAAAGGATGGACCTCAATTATTAAGTCCTCTTTGTGAGGCAAATACTCATTTTAATTTTCGTCAGAAATTAAATTTTTTCTAAGCATTCTTCTGGTCCATTAAGAACAATCAGAATGTAATACAAGTGGCAGAAGAACTGGAGTATATATATTAGTCATATTTGAGTCTCTCTGTCAGGGGTTCCTCCTTGTAATGGGAAATAATTTGAATTAGGATGGAACAGTTGATAAGAAGGAAGAACAAACCAGCTAACCAGATAAACAGAAAGGTATTCTTTCCTTGAAACTCAAGAACATATGCAGGAGCCAGCCATAAGGCCTGCCCTATAAACCACAACATCAGGAGAACTACAGCTCTTTTCCAAGGCATTCTCACTCGTGGCATCACAATGGGCAGTAGGCAGAGGTACCAAAGAAAGTACTGGGACGTGCAAACTTTGTTAAAAGTCACAAAAATGGAGGTATGAAGAAAACAACAAAAGACAAGGTCTCTATAATAGGCGAAAGACACTGCTGAAAGCAAGATGAACTGTGGTAGGAATGCAGCAATTCCCAGGGAAAAACTCCACTTGCTCTCTGCGGTCAAATACAGCATGTAGAAGTATGGAGAAAAGTTGTGACGGATATCCCGCCTAGTCAAGTGATAAAGGTAAGTGTGCTCTAGAAATTCCCAACCATATTTATGGTAAAAACCGAAACTCAGGGCAAAAAATGTGAGTCCAGCAACTGCTACAAAGAGCAGCACAGCCCGATTACACAGCCTCTTCAGGAATTCGTAAAAACGAGCCTGGAAGCAATACCGGGATCGACAGAGGCTTTCGTCATTGTCGCGTTCCGGAAGCAAGTGGAGAGCTATGGGAAGGATATAGGTCACTGGATACATCTTCATATGCACTGCGAAACCGTAGAATACAGCGGCACACGCGACGAGTCTTTTTTCTATTAGGTACAGGGCCATAAGCACCAGGGAGGCGACGATCGAGTCCGCATTGCCTCGGCTGGATACCGCCATAGGGAGGGGGTTAAGAAGCCAAAAGACACAGTAACCGCAAGCCTGGCGTCGACCCAGCTCCTTAAGAAGCAGCAGGCGGTATAAGAGAAAAGCGGTGAAGAGGTCGCAGCTGATGAAGAGAAACTTTCCAAAGAGTTCACTGAGGTAGATGTTAGGAGTGAGTAGCCACGCCAACAGTGGAGTGTAACGATAGGTCGCCCTGAGATAAGGGGAGCGCCCCTCGGTGACGAAACGCGCGGCGTCCGTGAAGACTTGGTAGTCGATGTCTGTGTACCTCACGAGAAGAGTCCGGTCCTGGAAGACCCCATAGAAGACCAAGGCGACTCGGGCAAGAAAGGCCACACCAAATACCCCAGCGGGGGGCACCCGCAGGCTCAAGAACCATTCTCCCCAGTGCTTGGTCGAGCCCATGATCTGGCTGCGAGGCAGCCGCAACGCCCCAGCACCAAACTGCCTTCGAAACGCAAACTTTCACTCCGTTTCCGAGCCTCAGGTGGACGGGGCATCTCCCACCAGCCACGCTGCCAACAGAAACAACAGCCTACAAGCACTTCCGGCATGAAGTCCCGCCCCCGCACTGCTTCCGGTCGCGGGCTCCACACTGGGTTCTCAATCACCCGAGCCAGAAAATTACATTCCTCTGTATTGGCTGTCTCGCTTTCGCTCCGCCTCCGAAGGGGCGAATTTCCGGTCGTTTTCTGGAAGTGCCGCAATGACTGGCGTTTTACCGAGGGAGGAGAGATTTTCCCGTGTGAATGAACCCTTCATTCTCCCGCCCCAACTTCAGTCAGTGGAGCCAGAGCCCTGAACGCAGGGAGCTTCGAGTTATATCCCTCAGGGCTGGGAAGCAGACCAAAGCGTGAAAAATGTAGAAGTGAAGGAAAACTAAACCTTTGATAGTCTCTCATGCTTTACTCACCGCTCGCGGGTAATCCTGGGGAGTTGTAGGCCCCAGGGCCGACTGGAATGAGTTTAAGGGAGCCCAGAGTGTGAACGTTCCGTGCAATATTTGGGACATAGTTATACGTACTTTGAAATTATTAGTTGTATATCTAAATTCGAATTTACGCAACCCTAGGTGGAGGGGTGGGAAGGAGGACCGGGAAGCTTCATAACGTCCCTAAACTGCGTTGGGCCTTTAAGCCGCCGTGCCGTTGTTTTTTGCTGTTCTGCCGAGGTTGCCTTCCCCTCCCCAGTCCCTACTTAACCCTTAAGGCCTCGGCTCAGGCGTTAACTATGTCTTAGATACCAGCGACAAATAGGCTCTAAGCTCTGGCAAGTCATTCACACAGAAGACCCTACCTTGCTACATGAAAGTCCTGTCCAGCTCCCGCTGTCCCAGTGCTGCAAAACTACCTCTTGGAATGACCATCCTTTTATTATAGCATTTGTCACAACTGATTTTTTTTGTTTGTTTCTCTCTTCTAGTGTCCCATCAGGACACTTTGAGCTCTTTAAGAAAAGAGCTAATCCTTTTCTGTACCTCAGCATCTAACACATTACCAGACCTATAGTAGGCATTCAATAATAGTTGAATAGATTTTAGATGTTCCCGTTACCAAAATACCTCTGGAGTGGCATCCTTGGAATGCCCCCAACTCCCAATCCTTTTTTCTTTCAAATATCCTTTACCTGCCTCAAGTTCTGCCCCCTTCAGCCACCCCACTCCAACCCTACTTCCATGCATTTTTCACCAAGGACTCTAACCTATTAGTTCTTTCCCTTCTATGGGCACTTAGTGCACTTACAGTCTACATTGTAGAATTTTATATTTTATTTTAGATTGTAGGGTTTTTGAGGTAGAGATTATATCTTATCCTTATTTTTTTTTTAATTACTCATATTTATTGCAGTCTTAGGCACAGAGCGAATGGTCAGCAAATACTAATTTACTTGGTTTTACAGATGGATCTTATTTCCTAGGAGGAGTCTTCTAAACTAGCATAAGGAGAGTAGGAGATTCCATCCAATCTGAACATGCAGCTCCCAAGACTACCCTCCATTATCCATCATACAATTTATAGTTAGTTATCCTTTGGAGGAACTATGTTAATCTTTTACATTCCTTATTCATATCCTGATATCTTTTCCCTTTTATAAGCCTTGGTGTAATTATATGCCTTATATTGATAATTCCTTTCAACCTTTTTTTTGGCAGTGTGATAGCCATGTATGCAATGGCAGCACATCACCATTTAATGAATAATAATGCTGGTGTTGATTTCTTAATAGCCAGCTTTGTCAAGGAATTATTTGCAATGTGCCAGGCATTGTGCTAAATATCATGGATGGTTGATATTCTGACCTTTACAAATGAAGAAATCAAGGCTAATGGATATTAAGTAATGTTTCTAAGTCATATAGTGAACTAGTGATAGGTGGAACTCAAAAGCAGGTCTCCAGCCCAGAGCATTCTTTTTATTTATTTATGTATGTTTGTTTATTTATTTACTTGTTTGTTTAAATTTGTTTCAAGTATACAGTACATTGGTTAGACATTTATATAGTTTATAAAATGATCCCCTTAATTGCTCTTTCTCTCCTCTGGTTTTCCACCTAGCCAATATATTAATGGTAACTGCATTCCCTATGCTGTGCTCCCCATCCCCGTGACTATCTATCAACTACTAATTTGTACTTCTTTTATCCTTAACCCCATTGTCCCAGCCTCCAACCTCCCTCCCCTCTGTCCATCACCAAATTGTCCTCTATATTTGTGAGTCTGTTTTTGATTAGTTTTTTGTTCCTTAGATTCCTCATATAAGTGAAATCATATGGTATTTATCTTTCTCTGTCGACTTATTTCACTCAGCATTAGAACCTCTAGTCATCCATGTCATTGCAAATGGTAGGATTTCATTTTTTCTAATCAGCCCAGAATATTCTTAACCACTATGTGACAAACCTACAAATAAAATGTTGATGATGAATTCTAATTTCTGCCTCCTCTCATTGATCTCTTATCCGAATCTTTCTGATAGTCTCTCTGTGACTCTATCTCTGACTTATTCTTTTCCTCTGCCATAAAAGTGAGACTTAGTCCCAGAAGGTAGAGGATGTGGGAGATAAATGTCTGAGGATTAACTAAGAGTACCCTTGGCTGGGTTAGTTTAGGTGTTATGGCAGAAAGGCCTCAGCCAATTTGTCCCTGTAGAGCCGACCTAGTAAAGAAGGGAGAGGCACCTAATTTGAACAGATAGAAAAACAACTAAACAAGAAACTAAGTTTGAGTCACTGAAGTCAAATGAGTGAGATGTAGATAATAGTTGCGGGAATGAAGAAGGGACTTAAGTCCAGTAAAATAAATTGGACAGGGAGGTCTGATTTTCTTTACTTTCTAGGTGATACAGAAGTACCACAGAGTCTACGGACCCCATATTGAGCTTTTTGCATTGAGCTTAGGAATTCTACTGACCTTTCCCTGAAAGGGCTACTTCGTTTCATATGCTCAACTGTTCATTACCTCTTGAACTATTACAGTCCTAATTTCCCCTTTCTCTGTCTACCTCTAGGTTTCCATCCTTTTAGAGCCAGTGACTAGGGAAGCACATGTGAATAGCTCATCCTTAGCTAGCAACCTCACCTAGGACCTTGATCTTGGTCACTGCTATATATGCTCTCATTACGTTTCCAGATCCACTGTCCATGTCTATGCTCTACGTGGTTAACTTCTATGGGCAACATCACATGGTCTCCCTTGCCCTGGGCCTTCACATTAGAATAGACCGATGGGAGGCACTAGCAGGTCTTTGTTAGTGGCTGAGTTCCTCTACCTAAGGCCATGACTTCCACTGAAGCCGTAACCCTCTCCCTTGTCGACAATTCCCACCAGAGTCCAATAACTGTCCCAGTCGGTTTAAGACTTGTAAAGGTTTCCTACCGTTTAGAGTTCCTGGATGCTTTACTATCCCTTGTTGATTTATTAACCCAAGCCACACCTTTGTACATAATCTCTTCATTAAACCATGTCCAGTTAGCCCTTTGAGTGTGCCATCTGTTTCCTGCTGGAGCCCTGACTAATTCAATCACTTCTTTTTTTTTTTTTTTCTAGATCTTGCTTATATTTCCTGTAATTTCCTTTGACTCTACTTCTAATTCTTTTCATTCTCAGCATCGTTAGTCCAGACCTTCGACAACTCAATTTAATAGGTATTGAGCACTTATACTATACTAGGATCTGTGACAATTACCTTTCCCACAAACTTTTGCAAGTCTCTTAACTGGTTCAGTGTCTCCTGTCTCTGAATTCCACTGCCAGATTGATATTCATAAATAATACTTTAATTAGATTCTATCCTTCCTCATACATCTTCAATAGTTCCCAAGTGCCTATAAAAAACAATAAACTATTTAGACTGATATTTAATCCCTCCACTACCCTATCTTTTCAATCTATAGATGAACAACCTATAAAGCCCTTAATTCTACATTTATTAACCATCCCTTAAATTTGCCTTGTGTTTTCTTCCTACAGTACTTTTGCTCATGCTTACCACCTACAAGTTATTGTATTTCTCTGCATTTATTCAAATATTATTTGTCCTTTAATGCTGAGCTTAGATCTCAACTCTGTAAATTCTTTCCAGACCTTAACAAGTAGAAATGATCTCTCCCTCCCCAAAATGGTGTTTATTGTCTGTTCTATTTTTTAACATTTAATGATGTCATGCCTTATGAAATATATTCTCTAAACTTTTTATGGTTATTTAACAATTATACAAACTCTGCTGCATACTAGCTGTGTGAACTTTCGGCAAGTTCCTTCCCTCTCTCTTTTCCTTTTGTTGTATTTATTGAGCATCATACATGCCAGGTGCTTGGTATTTAGCTTGGTCACCTTGTCGCTGGGTCCCTGGTGACCAGACATTGACATGAATCCTATTCACATGACCTTAAGTGCCATGAGACACTTACTGTCTGAGCAAGACAGACATTAGTCAGATGCACAAGTAATATAAAATTGCAGCTGTGGTAAGTACTATGAAAGAGGAATATGGGTACATTCATAGCTTTTAACAGGGGTTTGCTCAAAGATAGGCATAGTAAGAGTTGGGGATTGGCAAGTAGTAGAGAGAGTTTCACAGAACAGCAGGTGCAAAGCCCAATAAGTCTCTATGTCCCTTTATGGCATGTATCATGTCTTCTATATCTGTTACCTGAATTGTACCTTCCACCTAATAGGAACTCAGTATTTGCTGATTTTTCTTGATTCTCATGTCAAATGTGTTCAAACCAGAGTACTTAGATTGAAACCATCCCTTGCTTAATGCCTATCCCTATAAAATATTTTCCAAAGAGATCTCACTCATTGAAACATGTTAATGGTATATCTCTCCCTTAGTGTATGCTGCTTGTTATTTTATCTTGTTTTCTTCACAGATTCATAAGTTTCTTCAAACTTTAAAGGACTACATATTTCATGTATCTTATATATCTCACATGTCTTATGACTCAAACTAAACTAGTGTTTCCCACATACTATAGATAAGTATTTACTGATGATGATGAGAGCTCCTATTTTCTCCCCCATCCTACCTCAGTCCTTCCATTTCTGGGAAACAAGAGTCGGTGACTGGAATCTGTTGCTTCTTGTCTGAGATAATTCAGGGCTAGATACTGACAACCAGGGCTTTTTCAGGCTAGTGACAGATATGAATAGAAGACAAATCCATTTATTTGAGAGTTGGGGAAATAAACACTCAACAATGAAATGAGTAGGCTTGTAGAGCCTTGAGGATAATAAATAAGGAACGTCTACATGATAGCATGGAAGAGAAACTGGCCATGCGATCACTGGCCACAAGGGACAATGCGTGGGATCCAAAGAAACTTGACTTTCCTGGATTAACTTGAGCCAGTTTTCGGATTTCTGGGTCTTAATTTTTTTTCTCCATAAATCTTGTCCTTTTAAAACTGAGTTTGAAAGGTTTTTGTTAAAGGATCCTAAAATTAATGAAAGGAGGTATGGGAAAGGAGTAAAGGGAATGGATGATAACAGTAAAGGGAAGGCTGGCCCCAAGATCAGAGTTTCTTCCAGCACAGCCTCCTTTCCCATACATAGGCCTATGAGTTCAGGTCTTAATAATAGGACTGTTTGGATTTCTGAAAGAAGCTAGAGTGAAGGACAGATTCATTCATTTTATTTAGTAGCTCGTTCTGAACAGACTAAAATAAACCAAAAAATCTCACACGTCTTTTTCCTAGGTAAATTTGACCTGGTTTAGTCTTTAATGCAAGGCATGGGAAAACTATCCTTAACTACTTTTGCTTCAGTAGATTTGGCCATTACTTGAGTCTGGGGGCCAATGCTAACTTTATAGCAAAGGTAGAGTGTTATTTTACAAATAAATTAGGTTAACTAGCAGGACCAGGGTAGCAGCCTTGGAGAAGGGACAGTGTCCTGGCTTGTAGCAATAGTAAAACTGGCTTCCTTTGCTCAGGCCTCATAGAGAAATCCCCAGATGATCTTATTAACTGACAGAGGTCAGAGAATAATGAGGTGAAGCATAGAATAGGGATTTTAGAAGCCTCTCATATAACTGCACCATCTCCTAGGGCATCTGATAGCCCACTCATTTTCATACAGAAGCATCAAAGCCAAAGCACCGTGCCCCATGCCCAAATGCCAGGATTAGGACCCCTCTAACACAGACAGCATTCACTTTGGGCTGCTCACAGCCACACTGAGAGCTGGGCCTCTGCCTCTCTTTGGCTCAACATCACTTTCATCCTGGTCTTTGCTTTCTAGGGTCGAGGCTCCTTTTTAGTGCCTCCACACACCAAAGTGTTCAGCTTCTCAGTTGAATAGCCATTACTTCCAGGGGCTGGAGCTGCAGTTGCCCCTACCCCTGTGGAAGAAGGAAAATACAATGTACTTCAGGAGGGAAACAGAAGGGTGCTTTTATTTAACATTTTTAAAAAGTGCTACAGTGACAGGACATTTCTGGGGATGGGAGCACACAGAATAAGTAGGGCTTCTCCTAGATTTCCATGGATGAAGTGTCTCCCTTTTCCTCCCATCTTCCTGGTCCTATCAGCAGCACAGGGTTTATAGAAAGCCTCATGAATGCCTCTTTATTTCTGAAGCTTCCACCACTCACTTTCCCATTATCAAACCTGAAAGCCTTCATCAAGTATCTCACTTCCATTTTGAAACCAGGATCACTGGTTGTAAGTTTGGAAATCTGGGGAGCCCTACCCTGAAACCATATCTGCCCCCATGCTAAGATCTCTGAACACTTCCTTTCTGTACATTCAGTATATTTGGTCCTATATACATCTCTCTAAATATATATATTATGTTTCTTTCTTCTTAGATAAACTTTTTCATATATATCATATTCTAAGTCCCCAAGCTTCTACCTACCTTCTTGTTTGCTAGCCAAGTAAAACTCGGGATGTCATCATTTTCACTAAGTTCCTCAGTAGTGGCCTTTCTCATCTTTTGTTTTGCCTTTATCAGTTGTTTTGCCCATCCTCTGAAATCTACCCCCTGAACATCTGTGCCTAGTGCTCTCCTGACATGCCAAGTCCCTGGTTGGTATTGTCAGGGGCCCCATTTCTCAGTAGACCTGGCTGCTTCTGAAGCCCATCTGATAGCCTAAAAGAGGATTTCAGTTCAGAGGAGATGGGGGCTACAGTCTAAAGAGCCTTTTGGGTTGGGGGGATAGGCGGGTTATGGGAGAATAAGCCAAGCTGGATTAAAAGGACAGTATGATTTAAAATGCAATTTAGAGCAAAGTCTGGGATCGTGGTGGAGAATCAGAAAGGGTAAGTCAGAAAATGTTTTAATTTTGTCATCCAAGAATGTGAGGAGAATCTGGGGGCTTAGAATAGACATCAGAGGGTGGGAAGAGTAATTCCCTCAGGAGGGAAGCCGCTGTGTACAGAAGAAACTAGATGGAGGATAACTTGCTAATAGATAAGAATACATACACACACACTGCAGTGCTTTTTGCCCTTGCACATTGAAAGAAATCGGGTAAGTTTAACAAACAAAGTTAAGAAACCAGAAGCTGGCTCTTTGCCTTCTGTTCTCTGTTTCAAGGTTTCAAGTTTTTCCGGTTTTTGTTTTCTTACAGCTAGGGAGTAATGGTGGGGTTTACAGTAAGTGGAGAATAAAGGGTCTTCATTTTCAAGGTATAATTAGAGTTCAAAGAGAGATCAATATAAGAGGATCTTGTGCCATTGTAGTAAGTGGTAACCGTGGTTTCAGCCTCAGAATTTTGTGATTTTCTCTGCATGGCTCTGCACACTGATGCAGCACACATTCTAAGTAAGTGTGTAGCTTATAACAATTGGCTGAGTCCACCTTAAACTGCCACTTGATTCATACAGGGATTCTATGCCAAACCACTTTGGGGCATGGGAGGTATTTCCCTGGTTTATAAATGAGACTGGGAAATACTCTTGGGATTTGAGGTGTTAGAGAAAGTTCTAGTACCCATATACCCTTCCTGACCCCTACTCCAGTCCCCAAGGAGAAAAAGGAACGGCCTGAGTCTGATCTTTTAAAGTATGCCTTTAACTTGCCTGAAACTGGCCTTATGGCAAAGGAGAGATGATACTGCTACTCATTTTATACTAAATCTCGGAAATAGCCAAGGGAGACCATAGTTATTTGATCAGGAGGTTTAATTTCCTTCCCTCTCAGCATTGCCAAATGAAATAGCTGGCACTTTTCAGAGGGCACTGTAAGGGGTAACAGGGAGAATAGTGTCTGCCGGCCACAGAGCCCTGCCTCTGCCCAAACCTTAACAAAGCATTCCCAATTCCCAGAGGCTCTATAGAGCAGTCTGGAAATCTGAGAATTTACTCATTCCCAGTGGGGTTGGTTTAACTTTCCTGGGAACTTTGTGCCCTGTGAGTCTAGTTTTAGTCAAACATCAGTATTAAGAGGGAGATGCCCTTGCATTTTCACTCCTTCCCTCTGAAGTTTTGGGGTTAAGGGAAGAATAGACTGAGCAAAAGAGAAGCCAGGGGGAGTGTAATCTGGAACACCATTTCCAGAGCTTTCCATGGGGTCTAGGTGCTGGACTCTTTCCAGGGAAACATATTGATGAGGGGCATCCCATTCACAGGACACAGGGAAACCAATCTTCCCAGGGCAGCCTGGAGGACAGGTTTAAGGATTTGGACAACAGCTCTGCACTGGTCACTCCACATTGAAGAGTTCAGAATCCAAGATGGATGCAGGTGTGGTTGTGACTATCAGTTTTCTATTTCCTGGGTCAACCTAATTCTCTGAGAGCACAGGAATCTGTGAGAGAACTGGGTATCCTAAGAGAGGGTTCACTTTAGAAAGAGGAGAACAGAGGTAACCAGGGTCCTAGGTTATAGTCAGGAGGTCCCAACAGAAATTCGCCATGAAAAACCCTGACTTCTTTCAACAGGTTGGCAGAGACCCCAGGATAAGTTGATTGCAGATTCCTATATTTCTGAGGACACGAACCCCAAAGGGACCATCAGAGAATCTTGCCTTAAGGAACTTGCTAGATGGAAAGTTAGAGAGGGAGGGGGCTTCATCCTCAAGTCAGCAAACTTTCTGCTGGTGGTGGGAGGTGGGGGGAGTCTCTCCATCCAACTGCATGGTCCTCCTAACATGAGTCTCCAAGCATGGCTGAGGCCTCTAAACCACTTCAGCCTAATCTTCCCTCTCCTTCCCCCATCCTGGCTTAGGAGAGGTGTGTATAATGCGGTGGAAGTGGGGTACAGTGAAAGGAGAGAATGGGAGGAAAATTTGGACTCCAGTTGGCCTAGACTACCCACAGGCCACTGGGTTAAAGGAGAGGGAGTAGGGAATGAGTGCTTCTGGAACTCTCCAGTAAGCCTGGGTAATATCCTCACCCAGCGTACCAAAAGGGGAAATGAAACCAGAGGGATAGGGAGGTAGGAAACCAAGCTATCAGACGTTGCTGATACGCACACTAAGGGCACTGCCCTCCTTCTCAGCTTGTTCCCTTAATGACTCCTCCAGCTTGAGCTTTTCGGGGTCTCCATAGCGTACAGTGCTGTCACGGAGGCCACTAGGAGGGGCCACTTTCACAACTTGGTCAAAAAGGCTAAAGTCAGCTACGTATTTGCCACTGGCTGACAGTGAGATGGCAGGTGTGAACTCATAGCCCCAAAGGATCTCCTCTGGCAGGTAAGAAGTACGCACTTGGCAAGTTGCACTGGTGGATTCCACTGTCCCACTTAGGATTAGCACCAGCTCAAAGTCACCCTCACCACTGCGAAGCGGGAGGTCTTTCAAGGGACTGGTTTCATCTACCACATGGTAGAAGGTAAGGGGTAAAATGAGGAAGGGGCTGTCAGAGGCCGTGTCTACTTGGAAAGTCACGTTGACCTGGTTGAGCCGGATATTCTCGCCCTCCTTGGTCTGGTGTGTCTGAAGCAGTTTGCCTGTCACCTGGCAGCCAATGAGGAGGCTCTTACGCATATTGGCAACTCGGATCATAAGGCAGGGCTTCCCATTGTGGGCTGCTACGACTGCGTGCTGGCTGAAACGAATGGTCTCAGCCCGCTTCTTGGGACGAGCAATCTTTGCCAGGAAGGTACCTGTGATGAAGATTTCCAGGATGGTGGTGAGTACCAGCTGGGCAATCAGAAGCACAATGGCCAGTGGGCACTCCTCACTGATGTAGCGGAAACCATAACCAATGGTGGTCTGGGATTCGAGGGAGAAGAGGAAGGCCCCAGTGAGTGTGTGTACCTGTACCACACAGGGGGTATGGTTGGCTGGGGGGCCCAGCTCCAGCAGGTCTCCATGAGCTACAGCTACCAGATACCACACCACGCCAAAGAGGAACCAGGTGCCTGCAAAAGTTGCAGAGAAGAGCAGAAGCTTGTAGCGCCACTGCATGTCGATGAAGGTTGTCCACAGGTCCTTGAGGTAGAGGAAGCGTTTGTCAGCAATATGCTCCATTCTCACGTTGCTGCGACCATCTTTTGTCAGGACTCTCCGCCGTCGTATCCCTGGGCCCATCAGGGGCCGACTTTCTGTCTGAGTGGTCTGACTGTAATATACCTTGGCAACTGATGTCATCTAGAGGGAAGAAGACAGTGTAATGGTGGTTATTGCAGAAATCCAGCCAACTCCTAGCCTCCACTCCATGGAAAGGAAGAAGTAACATTCATTTTGGTACCACTGACTTGTTCTTTTATTAGCAAATATTTATTGAGCATTTGCTATATGCCAGGCACTGTACAAGATGGTGGTAAGTCAAAGATGAAAATGACATCCTTGCTTTCCAAGAACTCACAGCCTAGTGAGAAAGAGGTATTCAATAAGCAAATAATTGCAATGCAGTCTAATATTTGTAATTCTTAGGAGAGGCTGAGAGAAAAGATTAATAAATTCATAGTTTCTTGAATGTGGGGCCAGAGTAAAGAAGGCTCTACTGATTTCCATTTATACCACAAAACAAATTCTGTGAAGATCTCTAATTCTGAAGTAGGGTTCCTCCCTACCCTCATTAATGGCATCAGCAAGAAAGACTATTCTGTTACCAATCCCCATTAACACATACATACCCTTTCTCCATGTTTTCTCCTAACTGCAAGTCTATACTATTGGTGATACTAAGATATTCATCTGGCTCAGAAAATAACAGAAACTGCCCATTCTACTTTTCAAAATGTTCTCTAAGCACCCAGCCCATTTCACTATGTATCAGTATCATCATCATCATCATCATCATCATCATCATCATCATCATCACTATCATCTGGAGAACTTTGGTCTGAGTTAGGTTCTAGGGTGGTGTTAGGAAGAGCACAGACAGGACAAAAAGAGCAAGAAGAAATAAGCAATGGCAAAAGGAGAGGCAACATGCTGAAGCTTTCTGGCAGCACTAGAATATTTTCCCAAGGACTGGGAGAAATTCCAGATTGGAGGTGGCAAAATTGTTTTGAGTAAAGTAGGAAGGTTAGTAGTGTATGTTAGTGGCTATGTCTGCATAAACAAATTCAGGATTGCTATTTGTCCTGATAGTAGAAAGTAGGACAAGTCTCTGAAATAGGAGACAGATCACTTAATACAAGGTGCCTGGTATCCCTGCCCAAGGAGTAACTTGTACTTTTCCAGCAGAGAAAGAATTTTAATCACTTGAGCCCTTTGACTCTGGATATGATGGCCGGATCTTCTGCGAAGGAGCAGGGTGTTCTCAGGGGTGTTTGATCCTTGGGGGACAGAGGCTCATCACATTCTCCTTTCCGAGAAGTCTGAGCCATTGCACTTTGTCATTCTTCTTCACACTGCCCCTACTCCACCTTCTCCACAGCCTGGAAAACTCAAAATTGTTTGGGTCCATTCATATATCTACCTAAGAAAGCACTAAAGTGGCGATTACCAAAGGGTGAGAATCTCAGAATGTTCAGAATCAACCAGAAGCTCATTTTACTAGCCCCTACCCACTTGGGACATTTGCCCCAAGTGAGACTACTTGGCCAAATAGGGATTCCATCTGCTGCCCAATATCCTTAGCTACTTCGGAGCAAAAGGGAAGCTCTGTAATTCTGAAGTTTGAAGAATTCTTATTTAGATCCCAAGTAAAGACCCATTCACTACTCAGTAGTAAGAAACCACCACCATGATGCCTGCATATATATACCATTTTAAAGTTTACACATTAACATGCCTTTTCTTTTGATCCTCAAACTCTTGAAAAGTAAAACCTCCATAAGAGATTTTTGAGGAACTGTTAGAGAACAGAGGAAGTGCTAAAAAGTTGTGGATGAGTGAACATAATTTTAATTTTCCATAAGAAAAATGAGGTACATTTCACAAACTACAGACAAACAGGTGAGATATTGATCCTAGGCAAAATTCTAGAATGGAATATTAAGATTGTGGTATGTGGGCAGAGTGAGGGAAAGGCAGTTATCGGTAGAACCCAGAATGAGGTTACTAAGAACATGTCATACCAAACTAACCTTATTTCCTTCTACAACAAGGTTACCAAAGTGGCAAATCAGAGAAATGAAGCAGCTAAGCAAGAATTTTGACCAGATCTCTCATTATGTCCTTGGGGATACATCGGAGGGGGGGGGGGGGGGGGCGGCGGGGATGAACAGAATACCACTCTAATTGAAAAAAAATCAGTGGTACAGGTGAGAGGATCGTGACAGCCTGCAATCAGTTTTCTAGTGATGTACCAGAGCTTTATCTTTGGCCTTGCCCTATTCAATGTCCTTAACACTAATTTTATTCAAAGTATGGAACACATGGCCATCAATTATGTGGATGACACAAAGTTGAGGTGGATCACAAATGCAAGGTCGGGGGCAGAACTGGGATCCAAAAGGAGACAGATGAGTGGGCCAAATCTAACAAAAAAGATAAATGTTGGGTTACGTATTTGGGTCCAAAAAATTACCTGAGCAAGTTCTGGATTGGAAAGATGTGATTTAGTAAGTAGAACCAAGAAAATAAATTTTAGCAGGAAATAATCATGTATGAGTTACCTATGTGTTTGGGTTGCCAGAAAAGCAATACAGTCTTAGACTAGTTGAATTAAAGTATATAGAATAAGGAAGGAGATGATTCTGCTCTGCTCTGCTCTGTTTATCTCACACCTACGATATTGAGTATCAAGGAACAATCAGGATATGAGAGGATTCAGAACCAGATCATATAAGAAATGGTTGAAGGAAATGGAATTTGGTCAGGAAAAAAAAAAAAGATTATCTGAAAGATATGATGGCTGTGTGCAAATATTTGGTTTGAAGGGCTGTCAAGTGAACAGGTTTGGACTTTACTTTGAGCTCCAAAAGGAACAACCAGGAATAGTGAGTTCAAACCACAGAGAAAAAGAGTCCAGACTGTTATGACAACACTGTAACAATCAGGACATCCAAATGTGAAGAGAGCTTCTCAAAAGGTAGAGAGTTCCCTCTCCCTGGAAGTGTTCAAGGACAAGTTGGACTAGCACTCAGCTTTAATCTCTAGAAGAGATTAAAGCTGAGACAGAGAATGCAGAGCCTGGAGCTTCTAGAGCCCAATGTTAAGGCTGCAGACTCGTGGGCACTGGAGATTTGGGTTACTGGCTAAAACTGTCGTGATTGCCGCCCTCCAGCTGTGTACTCCGCTGTTGCCAGCCTTTATATCTGCCTCCCCAAGCTGTTGTGCCACCACCCACAGCCAAGCAGTTTTGTTCTCCGTGGTGGTGAGAGTCAGAAGCAGATAAACATTCAGCTACACTACACCCCTTGCTGGCCAGGCCAGCGGGGAAGGGAGCAGGCCAAAGTTCCGGAAATGATGGTTGCTGCCCCACCTGAAACACATACTCTTTCCTCTAGAGGGTGCTGTTTCCCCCAAAACAGTCCCTGCCAGATGCAGGGACAGAATCTGAAGAATTCTGAAGATCAGATTCTGAGTGCTAAAAAGAGACAGAAACAGAGACAATCACCTTCTTTCTCTTCCAAAAATTGAACTAATGATTCTTTCCTTGAAACAAAGGCCAGTCATGCCTACAGTGATGTTCCCTCAGCAAATACCATTCTCACCTACTGCTTCTTGTCTGTAGAGTAACTAACTCGGGGCGTGATTTTTTTTAACCTGAAGCTCATGAATGATTTATTCTCCAGAATGAATGGATTTATCAGAGCTTTCTTGAGTACAGGACTGCTCTGGAGTAAAAGCACTGCTCTGGTGCCTCTCGTAACTAAAACTGATCCACAGCTTCCTGCTGCTTTGAGGAGAAGCTCCAAGCCTCTGAGCAAAGTATTCAAAGCCCTTCTTGATTTGGTCTCTGCAGACATTTTGGCTTTAGTCTTGCCACTCTTCTACACAGACTCTGGACTCCAAGCCCCATAAAAAGCCTCACTGTTCCATCCTTTCTGCCTTTGGGCATGCTTTCACATTGCCCTGCTCCATGCCTATCCGACTTATCTTTCAAAATTCAAGTGTTAGTTGCCCCCTTCAAAGTTTTCTCCAATGATCAAAGAAGTAGTTCATCTTCTCAATTTGTCTCACTCCCCATGAGTTTACTAGGCATGGTCTTGTACACATTCCGATTTTAAAATATAGTGATTTGCAGTGGTTTGTTACCATTGTTCTCCATCTGTGAGCTCTCAATTTAAGGCCATAGACTGTGACTTTCATCTGTTTCCCCAGTACCAAGTAGAGTTTGTTAAGAGAAACTGAGTAAAGGAATGACTGAAAGCTTGGTCTTGATGGATGGAAGCCTGAGTCAAGGCTATAGCCTTGATCTACCTCGTAAGAGATGCTGAGTTTATGGAGTCCTTCAGGTGGCACCATGGCAGATTGGGAGGAACTCAAGTTTACACAGGTTCCACTAACCCTGCAGATATCTACAAATCCTTTTTTCAAAAGGTAGGAGGAAGCATACCCCAAGACATCATGCCCAGCTTTCCTCTGGATCAGCTGTTCCCTTTGCAAGTGGATGGAGAGGGAGAGTAATCCTTGAAAGTAGTCGTGGGCATTGGAGTGGACTATGTCAGATTAAGTGACTAGAAAGGATGCTTCAACCCCCTCCATGGGCAATGGCAGAGTGGGCAGGGAAGAGCTGTGCACCTTCTCCTAAAACCCACAGGTTAGAAGGGCAGAGACATGACCCTGAGCACAGAATTTTATGTTTTCTCTTAGGCAAGAGCAACTTGACTGGAAGGAACTTTGAGTACTAATACTAAATGCATTCATTTCCAAATGTTAATGAATCCTCTTTCTCCTCCTACCTTTTTAGTTTCCGAAACAGTTAATGGTGCCATCATCCTCTGCGTTACTACATTGAAAATCTTGAGATCATCTCAAATTCTCCTTTTGCATCTCGATCTTCCTCAATTATCTTAATGTCTTTAAGCTGAATCACTTCATTAGCTTCCTACTCATCTCTTGTCTCCATTCTTTCTCTCAAATCCATCCTATACTGTTCCTGGATTATTCTTCCTCAATTACACTTCTGATCATGAACCAATGAGCATGTATCCAGTACTTTACAAAGCACTTCATCCTCTTGGCATTCCTATAAGGTATTAAGATTATAATCCTTATTTTATGAATGAGAAAACATGACTTGGTAAATTGTAGAACTGAACTCATGTTCAGGTCCTCTGTCTCCCAAACCCATCCACTTTCATTATAGTATAACTGTCTCAATTCATTCCCCAGCTCAAAAGATAATGCAATGTCTCTGTATTATCTACCAGAGAGGCCAGACTCAGTCTGGCATATATGGCCTTCCTTGATTTGCTTCGAAACCTCCTTTCCAGCCTTATTTTCCACCTATTCTCTTGTATTGCAAGCTTCAAGCCAACCAACTATTCCCTGTGTCCTGTTGTACACACCTTGTTGTACACCTGCTCTTCTCTCTTCCTGGTCTCCCCTTCCTTTTTGTCTCTACATATCCAAGATCTCTTTCAGAGGCCATTTCAGTTCAAATGATCCCTCTGCCATAAAGCCTTTTCTTATCACTACAGCCTTAATACCTCCCTTCTCTGAATATGTATAAATATATACACACACAGTTAACCCTTGAACAGTGTGGTGCTTAGGGGTGCCAAACACCTGTGAAGTCAAAAACTTGGGTCGGCTCTCCACATAGATTCCCAACTGTGGTTCAGAAGTACAGTTGACACTTGAACATGGAAGGCTTGAACTGCATGAGTCCACCCATATGCAGATTTTAATCAATAAATACTGTAAATGTATTTTTCTTATGATTTTCTTAACATTCTCTCTCTGGTTTACTTTATTGTAAGAATATAATATATAACATATAACATACAAAATATGTGTTAATCAATGTTTACATTATCAGTAAGGCTTCCAGTCAATAGTAGACTATTAGTAGTTAGTTTTGGAGAAAGTCAAAAGTTATATGTGGATTTTCGACTATGTAGGCAGGTGGGGATCAGTGCCCCTAACCCTCACATAGTTCGAGGGTCAAGTGTATATTCAGCTATACCATTTATTGCGCATCTATTTGGCACAACATGTGTCTTCTACTACAAATAAGCTTATCGAAATAAAGATTCAGGTGTATGTTTTAATTAGTCTGATGTACAATTAACACAGTGTATGACACACATAGTAGGTGCTCAAGAAGTATTTTATGAGTGAATGAATGAGCTGAAGGGGCCTTCCAAACCACTCTCTTTGTAGGGACCAATCTAAGAGAACTGTGAATGGACTTCATCCCCACACTAGGGCTAAGAAGGTGTGGAAGCTCTTTTCCTGGGTAGGACGGATCAAACTTCCCTCTGGTCCAGGGCCTCTTTCACTTTGGGGCCTTCTCATTCCCCCTTTTTGCTTGTGTCTTCTCTTGATTTTTCTTATAATGTTTTCTCTTTTTCCAAATACACGAAACTCAATAACTGATTATCAACTCTAACAGATATGCAAATGAACCAAATGTTCTCATTTGTAATGTTGTTGCCCACCACACAGGAAAACCCATGCAGTTCCAGCTGCATTTTCATGCATTCATGAACATTTTTCAAACATCTACTAGTGCCAGATTTGAAACAAGACACTGGACTATGGAGATGAATTAGATGTAGATTCTGACAATGAGGACCTTATAATCTAATAAGGGAGGCAATCATAAAACAGGCAGGAAGTGATAAGTGGTATCCTGATAAAAGAGGTATCCTGAAGTGCTGGGGAAGTTTATGAAGGGAAAAGTGACATCTAGCTTAAGAGAGCAGAGCTGGGAAAGAAACTAACATGTACTGATTGAGTGCCTCTTATGTGCTAGGCACTGGACAAGGTTTCTGGGGATTTTTTCATGCTAGCTCATATAATTCCCCAAACAACCCTATCAAAATGCTATTATCCTCATTTATATCAGGAAACAATCAGTAAGTAACCAGGAGTTTAATTTTTTCCTGCATATATGACTGTCTCACTCAGGTAAGACTTTACAGAGGAAGGTGGCAATGGGACTGGGCCTAAAGAATAGGCAAGATTTAGACCCTTGGAGATTAGGGTTTGGGGGGTCAAAGAGAAGGCCTTTCCAGGAAAAGGAGCAGTATGAGCAAAAGATATAACACTGAGGAAATTCAGAGCCAGCCGGCAGGCAGGAGCCATTCGTTTTGGTTGAAGTGTTAGGAGCACATGAGAGAATAAAACAAACTGGGAAAACAATAATGTGCTCTGATCCCTAACACCTTCCCCTCCTGCTGCATGTGTTTAGAAGTCAGATTGCTAGAATGAGGGGCAACAGCAACCCCTCGTGGGAGTGGAGACCTCTTCCCTATGGTGTTCTGGCCCGCTGGACATCCTTTCCTAGGTGATTTCTCTTTTTTAGACTGTAGGGTCCTTCTTCTTCCTAGCATTCTGTTCAGGGAAATGGAAGGAGAGAGGGAGAGGGGACCACCATTTACTGAAAGGACTGCTTGAGACCAGTACTTTATATTTCGTCTCTGCGAGGCCTCTGTAAAATGAAGTTTTCTCTTCATGTTTACTGATGAAACTGAGGTTCAGAGAGCCCAGGTGACATAGCTTACGAGTAACAGAGCTGAAATTAGTACCTAGTTCTGGCTGTGTTCCAAAGTCCATTCCACTATGCTTTCAGGTGAATCTTATAGTGATTTTGCCTTCACTGAGCAAATCCAATGCCAGAGAAGATGACACCTAGAACATGCTAGGCAGTGAGCAGGAGCCCACCTGGTGTGAAAACTCCCCAGCAATGCCACCTGGGGTGTGTTTGATGGTTGGTAGTGAGCTCTTTTTGTCATTGTCTTGTCCTAAGTTTCAACTCCTGGGTTTGCATGGCATGTCTTTATTCTCCCCATTTCCTTCTCTTGGGCTGTGCTTGCAGCTCTCTTCCCATTTCTTCTGTCTGTGCTGCCCTGCTTGCCTCCTCTTGTATTTCATGCTAACTCTTACTAAAGTGTTTCTACCTCTGCCTTCCTTCGCATCTTCCTCTTTGTATTTTCATTCCCTACACATCTGTCTGGACCATCCTTCTTCTCCTCATAGTTTCTTCAGTTTCCTGTATCCCATCCCGAAGAGCTGATTTTTAAAGATGGTGATATGGAGGAATAGTATGCTATCCATCTAATCACAAATCTGACCTAATTCTGTACCACGCTGTATCTCCATTGACATGTCCACATCAATAGAGGTATTCTAAGCCCTAAAGCCTCCTTCTTCTCCCTACTTTTTCCCTCCAGAAAACAGCCTCTTGATTTAGGGATTTGGAATTGGGGTCAGAAAGGGAGGCAGTTTCCACTATAGGTATTAACTAATCTAGTTATTTTAAGTTTGAAGGTATTCCTGAACCAATCACTGTAGGGTTTAGATAAATGAGTAGGTGTATAGAAATAGGGAGTGGTGGTACCAGTTTGTTCTATCCCAAAATCTGCCCATCATGCTTAAGTGCTATGTGTTGAGAGAGCCCTGTATACAGAGGGGTTTGGAGCACTATCAGCCTTCGAAGCTGAGGCTAGGCTGGTCTCTAAGTCCACACTCATCTTAGCTGAGCTAGGTATGTGCCCAGCATAAAATTCAGAGTTGGAGTGAGAGAATCAGGTACAAGGGTATTTGAGGATCCTGCCGAGAACTAAGAGGCAGCATTGCCTGGTGGAAAGTAGGTTGGGCCGGGAAGCAAGAGACCTAGGAACCAGTCTCAATTCTGCCATGGACTAGTGGTGACCTTGGGCACATCTCTATACCTCACAGGCCTTTATTTACTTATTTGTGGAATAAGGGTGTTGTTTTAGTTCCACATGTCTCAAACAAGCACATGATTCAAAGCCACATGATTAAATTCAATGTATTTTCCTGAGATATCAATTTTACTCAAAGATTTTGAAGTAAAATCTTATTTTAGTATTAAGCTAATGATGCGCGATAGAGTAAAATAAAAATTTACATAATGTAAAAGACAAAACAAATTTCAAGGATGTCCAATGTGTGGTTCATCCCTGTATCTTTAGGAGTATAATTCTCTATCCTCTGCCTTTCAGAATGAGTTGCTGAGTCAGTTTGGGAGGTGCTGCATTTGAAGACTATCAAGGTCACTTCCTGCTTCAAAATTCTACGTCCAACTTGAGTCCCTCCCACTGCAGTTTGGTCCCATCCCTTCCAGTGGCCTCGGTGGAGAGAGAAAACAGCTACTCACTCAGCCTCCTCTCACCAACCATGTATCTCTTTTGAATACAAAGCCCAACTTGAATAGCAACCTTGGAGGCCTCCAGAAGGAGATCAGCTTGCACTGGGGACTGAAAAGAAGCATTTCTGAGTTTCCAAGTGTTCTTAATGAGAAAGAGAGGGGAAGAGATGAGAAAGGAAAGGGGTATAAGAGGAAGGCCAGTAAGAAAAGCACAGCAGGATTATGTAAGCCCTCAAGGGTAGAAGAGGAATGGAGTTAGGTTTGGGGTTCTTTCCAAACTTGATGTCTTTATTCATTAATCTCCCTCCTGTCCTTCCCCCAAAGAGAAATAAACACTTAGAAATAAAGCCAGATGCACACAAATCTTAAGGTGGGGAAAAAGAGGGCCATGTGTGCGTCCAAGGCCTGCCTTGCCAGCTTAGTCACTGTTGCCTCTGTCCCCCACCCTCAGGTCTCCATCCCCTTCCCTCCCATCCACTAGCCTCAGCCTGACACCAAGGCCCTGGCCCAGGGAAGAATAGGCTTTTCTTCCCTTGTGTCAACATTTGGAAAGTTCTCATAGTCTGATCAAAAGAAAGGATAAAAGCTTTCAGAGCATTTCCTGGGAGCCTGTGACCTCTGTCTGGCCCTTCTGACCACCCTATGTATTTTCTAGCCAAGAGAGGGAGGGACACAGAGATGGGGCCATGTCAGATGTTCTCCTCTGTCCAGACACCAAGCCTGCCTTTCAGTATGGGCTGATCAGATCAGGACTACTGCCCCTTCCTTCACCCCAATCCTCAGGCAGTGCCTTCTGCCCCCTGCAGGTAGGGAACAGTGTTCTCACAGAAAGCGGGCACCTCAAAGACCCCCTCTTCCCAGCTGGAGAGGAAAAATACCTTCCTGGCACATGCCGCAAATGAGCACTGCCTCTTTGATGCATTTGCCCCTACCCCCCACCCCACACTCATAGCACCCCTGACTCCAAGTCATTACCAAGTCTGCTCCTACCCGCTGTCTGGTCCTGCCCATCCTGGTCCTGAGTGAGGAGCTTGGCACTGGGCAGAGTTCAGCTGAGGACAAAGGATGCACCACTGCCTCCCCAGCCCCAGCTCTAGGAATCTCAAGAGCCTCTTGGCCTGGCTCCATCTGGGTCCTCAGAAAAACATCTACTTGGAGATGTTAACCCATACTTCCTCACCTCCACTGAAGAGTCAGAAAAATCAGTATCAATGCTAAGATACAGCTGGAAGCAATGACATTAATAGGAATAACTTCTATTGCCATGGTTATTCTATTATTATCAGTAAGACATGAGACATTGAAGAGGTTCACAAGGACACTGGAAGAGATCTCAGAGGGTCTGGGCTGAGACAATGACTGAGATGTCTGTTCAGGAGATCTTGGTCATGTGCCAGCCTGCCTTGGCTCTCTAATCACTCATCATCTGGCCTCAGCTCCTGAGACTCCACAGTGAGATTCTATACCCAAATGATTCCCAAAGATACTGGTAGAGGGGCTCATACTAGTTTAGAGTTAGAGGTATTCTTCTGGACAGAGCCATCTCAGGAGAGTTCACCTCCACCCCAGCAGCACTTACATCAGAGGGGGCTGGCAAGATTACAGATGGGGACAGGGGAAGCCAGGCGGTGAGAGGGAACTCCTGCAAACTTTAAGCACCAGATAGATATCTGACCCTCTCTGCCCAGCACTGAAGATTTATCTCCCAGCCACCAGGGGGCAGGTCTTGCCAGCCCCTAGGGGCTACCCTCATCTCTGCAGCTTGCTTTCTCTCGTAGACTCTTCCTGCCCCATCCACACCCCAACCCATTCCTTTTACTATTAGGTTGAACCATATGAAATTGCCAATTTAAAAAATTGGGTCCCATGTCAGCAATATCAAATGATTCAATCTACTAATATTTAATAACAATAAGAGTATCAGCGACTTTCAGACCATGAGGCTCTGCAGTCTACAAAGCATATTAGAAACAATTCCACTTGACCCCACACTGCCAGCTGGGAGGCAGAGCAGCACGAAGCTCTCTCCAAGGTCACAGCTGACCTTCTAGTCATTAAATCCAAGGGCATTTTCTCAGTCTTTGACCCAAGCGGCCTCTCTGCAGCATTTGAAACAGATGACAAGCCCATCTGTTCTTGACACTTTTCCCTTTGGCTCTTCCTGTGATATAGTAGGAATCCACTGATTTCGTAGACCTTGATAGCCGTTCAGTAGCCCTGCCACATCTAGGCTTCATGATTTGGGGCAAATCACTTAAATTCTCTGAGTTTCCATTTTCTTTATCTGCAAAAAGGATCTAAAGAATACCTCCCTCACCATGGTGTTGGAAGAATGAGATGAAAGCAGATATGTGAGAGCATTTCATGGGTTGTGAAGCACTAAGTACTCACTGTTACTCTCTGACGTTGTGGTCCAGGTTCCCTCTCTGTTTACTTTTGATCTGCCTCTCTTGCTGTGGTCTCTCCTCTGCCCCTTAACTGTTGGTGTTTCTCAGGGACTCACCATTGGCTCTTATCCCTAACCACTCCACTCTCCCTTCCTGGGCTGTTTCAATCCCTCTCCTGGATTCCACTTCACCTCTGCCTGTCTGTCCAAGTACTGAAAGGTTTCTCCCATGTGGAGCATTCCAGTTTTAACATGTTCAGCCTCATGTCCTCTCTCCTCAAAAGGGAGTCTCTTCTGTTTCCCCTCTTGTTCAAAGCATTACTTACTATCCATTCAGTACCCTGGGTTTCTCTCTTGCCCCTCATCCAGTTTAGTCTCTAGGTCTTATCAATTCTGCCTTTGTGGACTCCTCTTGTGGAAATCTCCTTGGAGCCCACTCTAGTTCCACCTTGTATTCACTCTTACCTGAAATGTTGCAACAATCTCCTGTTCTTCCTGCCTCAGCCTCACCTTCCTCACCTCCACCTGCCTCAGCTGCCACAGGGCCTTTCCCATCACTCTTGCTTTAAATCCTTTAATGAGTTACACGGCTTTTGTAATGAAACCCAAATTTTTGACATAGCATTCAGAACCCTTCACCATCTGATTCCACCCTAATTTTCACAGCCTCTCTTTTGATATTTCCCCCTAGGTCCCCCATCTTCTAGTCACACAGCACTTCTGTTTGCTCTTCAAATATGGCTGCACTCCACTTCCATGTCCCATGCCTTTGCTCATGCAATTCCATCTGCCTAGAATACCCTCCAGAAGGACTTACTCTCCCTCTTTGTTCCTGGAACATTTTGACACATGAACAATATAGCACATCTTTGTCCTTCTTGAGAGATCTTGAGCTCTTTGAAGGCAGAAAGCTTCTCTTTTTAAACTAGTATCTAAATTTAACTTAATTGATTAGTTTAGAGGAAGAATTTGGACTTGAAGTCCCTGATCTGATTCTAGGCTAGGGATGTCAACCATACAGCATGGGGCCACCACTCACCCTGCCCCTCACCCTTAACGGATATCCCTAATTCATCATAGTACTTTTTTTCTCATTAAGTCTCAGAATCTTTCTCAACATGGTGATACAGAGAGCCATTTTCAATCAAATGGTGTTAGCCTAGCAAATGAAACCTGTTATCCTGGCATGTCTGGGTCACAGCCAATGTCCCTATCTGTTCTTCTTTCCCACTATTTGCCATCCTGGTCTGTGTCAGTTACTAGCTATGGGAACTTCGGTTAATCTCTTAAATTTCTAGGGCTCAGTTTTCTCACCTAAGGAGTCAGTAAAACCTTCCATTGTGTGGTCAGAGTTACATGAGATAAAGTATGTGAAATCTTTAAGGGCCTTAGGCAAATATAAGATATTATTATTATCCTACTTTGTAGGTGAAGGAAAGTATCTATTGAATTAGACAAACTAGGGCTCAGACAGGTGGAGTAACTTGCTGACATTTATTTAACAGCTGAGCCGGGAACCTCTGTCCCCAGTCCCATAAACTTTCAGTCACACCTTAGTGGGCTTGATGATGTTCAATGTAAACCCCTACCTTATTTCTCTTTTCTCTAGGTGAACAATGATTTGTGGGGTAGGATAGCCCCAGAACTGGAGGAGGCTTCCAACCCACCATGTTTATCCCACCTCCCTATAATCTCAAGAGTAGGCCCCTTCTACAACCCTCCCAACCTGCTGAAAGATAGGAGAGGTATGCAGTGAGGGATGCTGCATGGAGCCAAGTTCCTCAACTCCTTCCCTTTAGCTCTTTGCCCTCCTGCTTGTCCCTAGCCTTGGTGGCTCCAGGTAGCTAGAAGGCTTCTCAAAGCCCAGGTTGGCCAGGCCCCAGGAGATAAGATTTTTGGGGTGGTGGCCAGTGAGCCACTGAGCTGTCACCAGATCTGCCACCAGAGTCTGAGAAACTAGAGAGGGGCCAAGCTGATGGGGGGACCAGTATGGTTACCTACCTGAGAGAAAAGAGGCAGGCCAACTAGGTCCCAGCTGAAGGCCTCTTTTCTATACACTTTCTCGTCTGTGATTTTAGAGGTTGCATTGGCTAGCGACGAGGGAGGGCTTGGGCCTGGTTGATTGTGAGTCCAAGTGACAGTGCAGGCAGGGAGGCAGGAGTCACACTCCACAGTGTGGAAGCACCCTCAGGAGCAGCTCCCATAGGGGCCATTTTATCTCCCCACTTTTGCCAAGAAGGACCATGCCCACCTTCCCAAACAAGAGAATCTTTTCTGAACAGATTCTTAACCTGTGTTTTGTTCACCGTTATGTCCTCCTCATTGCCTAGTATAGAATTTTGGCTAAGTATTTATTGATTTAAAAGAGCCTATAGGATTGATTTCCATTCATTTTTCCTTCCTCTGTCCCCTCTTTGGTGTGTGACTTGCTTCTTCCTTGGGAAGTTCTCCCTTTAAGCTTCCCACTGAAGTTTCAACCTCCCAACAGTTCGAGGCACTGACTAGATCTCCCCACTGGCCTTCACTACAGGCCACAGAGCCATCTTTTCTCTAGTTTCCCTCAATCTTCACTCCACATTGCCCTCAGCCCACCTGCATCATTCTTCCAACTCTCTGTAATGAGGGGGCCAGATGAGGAAAACGAGGCCCAAAGGGGGTGCACAGTACTTAACAGGAGGGCCCTAATGCCAAAATCCAGTCTTCCACAGAAGGTTGGTTTCTCTTTCATGGTGGGAGAGAGGTAGAAAACTTCAGACCTGGGCCAAAATGGGTCCAGAGTCAGATAATTTTAGACATGAGCTTCCCCATGGATGAAACAGGTCCTTCTGGGAAGCCCAGGGCTTCCTTGTGTCCATACGACCAAGGACAAGAGAACTGAGACTTGGGACAAAGGGAGAAAAAAGACTACGGAAAAAAATGGAAGGGAAGCAGAGGGGTACCAGCTCCTAAGTCCCTAGAATTACAGGTGGAACAGAGGCCATAATAACCTGATCTCTGCTGACCTCGCCAATGTCAGTGTTCTCCACCCTCTACCCACCCCCTCACACACGCACTCCGCTCTCCAGCCACACACTAAGCTTCTCTTGACCAGGCTCTGCTTTCACTTACCAAGAACAGTTCTTGGCAAATAATGAAGCCTCTTCCATGGAGCACTCTTCCTCTCCTCTCTTTGCTTGGTTAATTTTGACGCCCCCTTCAGGCCTCAACTTAGATGTCACTTTCTCTGGGAAGCCTTTCTCGATGTCCACACACACCCAGTAGGAGTTGCGGCCCCTCCTTTGTGCTCTCACGGTGCTATGGACGTCCCCACCTGAGCCCCTACAATGAGCCAGGCCTTGAGCTGGGTGTTCGCACATCATATCATCCTATCCTCTCTGGGAGGCAGGTAGTTCCATTTCCTCATATTGATGGTGTGGAAATCAGACTCGGAAAGGGTATCTGACTTGCCCAGAAGGACGATTAGGAAGTAAAGGTTGACTACAAGTTGAATCTAAGCCTGCTTAAACTGACGTTTGTACTTTTCACCTTGTCACTGTACTGTCATAGAATGTCCATGCTGGGAGGCCCTTGTGGTCATCCCATTCAATCCTCTCATTTCACCGAAGAAAAAACCCAGGCCTAGAAAAGCTGAGTAACTTTCCCATGACTAGACAGATGGCTAGTAGCACAAGTGGTTTTAATCAGAATCAGAGCAATAACCCTGGCCTTCTTTTCCATTCCAGCCTCCCCCTTCCTACAAGATCCTTTCTTGCCCCTGAGGTCCCAAAGGGCCAGGTGCTATGGAGCCAACCTTGGAACATTGTCCACTGAGCTCTTTCTCTGTCCAACCACAGCCGCAGCCCAGGAAGTGTCCGGTGTGACATCAGCAGATGTCAGGAATCCTCCTCATCCCTGCAGCAGCTGACCCAAAAATACACCAACAAGAAAATCAAGAAAAAACAGCAAATAGCAGGCCCATGGCAGGAGATGGGTTCAATGATGCTCTCTGCTAGGGGTGTGAAAATGGGCAAGGAACTTTGAGACAGCTGCAAATCTCATGCCCCACAGGGGCTCTGAGTGTCCTTGGAACTATCTCCCCTCCCTGGCCACCAACCTTTCTTCAGTAGAAGATCTCTCTCATCAGGAGGTGTAAGTTCTCCACCTTTTTCCATCCTTTCCCTTTGCCTAGTACTACCTTATACCACGGGTATACTTCCTGTTAAGTCAAAATTTACTTGCTGCTGCCTAAGCAGTTTATTCTTATTTGTACCTTCAGTAGAGATGAAGACCCATAGATACCCTGGACTTAGGATGCACATTCAGGGAACTGAGCCACCTTCCCCAACAGAAGTCCTGTCAACTCCCTTTCCTTCTCAGGGGTCATTGTTCCATGTATGGAGAGCAACTTCGACCCTCACACAGAGAAGTCTAAGGGGGTCACCCCAGAAGTGATCCCTCTACCCCTTCCCCAATTTTCCACTTATTCCTTATCCACTTTCCTCGTTTGAAGAGAAGGATGGGGTAGGGGTGGCATGAAGACCCTGACTAGATGCAGAACTAGATTCAGAGGTGGCTATGTCCCAGTTCTCTCTCTTGCAGTAGCTAACTGCCTGAGTATAGCTGGAGGGGTTGAAATTCTACCGGGGTGGGCCTCTTTCTCCAACAGGGGACATTGGAAGGGGCATTTGGAGGCAGAAGAACCATACCAGGGTATAAGGGTAGGGGAAGTGTGCTCTAGATGAGGCAGCTTTAGCAGAATCCCGCAGCCAGAGGCGGGGCATTCTAGGTGAGGAGCAGGGTTAAGAAATAGAAAGCTTCTGCAAAGGTGTGTGCCATTCTGATGTAAGGAATCATCATGGAGGTCAGAATTTGATAATATCTGCAGTTAAGCAAACCAATGCTCTCCATCTGACGGAGCTGTGACTCCATCTACCACCCTAGGTCCCAGCACAGCATCGAGCAAGCAGCTCTCAAATCCTTGGGGACCTGGTGAGTCCTCCACTTACTCCCCTTTTAAGGTTCCTGCTCCAAGCTTCTAGAAGATGCCCCAGACCAGAATAGTAGCAGAGGCATAGAACTCCTACAGATCCTTGTATAGACATAGGATATTAGTAGGGAGGGTCAGAGTCAGGCATCATAAAAGACTTGTAATCAATAGAGATCTCAAACTCCGAACCCTAGTAAGAAGCCATGGGGCTTCTCTCTCCAGCCATCCAGAGTCAGAGGGGAGGAGAGGGAATGAAAGGAGGTAGGCTCCCCTGCCTAGAGGCAGTGGACAGGTCAAGGTGACCTTTTGAGGTTCTTTCTAGACTCAGAATCCTAGTTAAGGTCTCTGTACCTGTTATTCACACCTCCCCACCTCCCTACCATGCCCCTACTCTTTCCCAAAAAAGGTGGGTAAAAGATAGCTCTGTGGAAATTCCACATGCCTGTGGGTCATCTGAGTGAAGCAAGGAGGCAGATAATGACTCTCAAAAAAAAAAACAAAACACCTAGAGGCAAGAAACCTCCATTCTCACCCTAGCTCTGCCACCTGGATATATCATGTCAGCTTTCACAAGGGAAATAATAACTGTCCCATCTACCTCACAGGGCCATGAGGGGCTGTGACATACCTGAGTTCACGGGACAAATGCAAGGATCGTCCCCCTGGGCCTCTGCGGCAGCAGGCCAGGGTTCGGTCATTCACACAGAGCTCCTGCAGCGTGCATGGCTCTGCTCTGGGAGTGGTGGTCCTGGCCTACCCAACTTCTCCATGGTTGGCGACATGGGGGCGCCATGTTCGGAGTTCAGCAGAGGCCCTGTCTGTGGTTAACATATAAGCAGGTGGGTCTGGGGCAGCGGGACATTCCCTGCCTCAGGGCTACATTCTTGAGGTCACAACAAGTGCAAACTTGTTATAACCTGTGTTAGAGCAGCAGGGGGCAGCGAGGGCATGGAGTGGGGGATGGTGCTGAGCTGGCTGAGGCTGGCAGTTGGGGTGCCAGGGGTAAAGGGGGGCTGGGCCAAGGGCAGGTGTTCAGGGGCATCTGCGAGTGGATGGTGGCAATCATGGGGGTCTGTGTGCCTAGGGAGGCCACTCCCTGTGCGGTGTGTGGGGCTGCATAGATGAGTGTGTGCCTGTATGTCTCTGCATATATGAATCCTGTGGTAGGAGGAGGAAGAGAGGCGGCAGCCAGGCCCAGCTGGGCAAGTTGAACCGAGGAGTGGGCAGGCTGTACCCCTTCCCCTTCTCTGCTGGCTGCACAGAACCTACATTCCAAATCCATCCACAGCTGCCCCGCCCTGCCAGCTGGTGCCTCTCCCCTCCGCGTGCCCATTTCCTCAGGCCACTCAGGGAGTCGGTGGGGGTGGGCTCCTGCCCATCCCCCCTGGCCCTGGGCCCACTCCCTCATGCTCTCTGGGCCCTCCGGACACTGGGGCGGGTGGAGGGTGGTGGTGGGGGGAGGCTCTGAAAGCAGGTGACTGTTTGGGGGAACTTGGGGACAGAGCCCCCATTGTGCCCGCCCCTGAGCCGCCTCAATGGAGCTCTTTGGCACAAAGGGGCTTTGACAATGGGCAGGACATTAGTATGCAGAGCCAGCCCCTCAGCCCTCTCCCTGTCCCACAGCCCAGGAGGGGGAAGTAAGGGGCTGCTGGCTGCTCCAGTGAAGGCAGGGGGTGGGGCAGGGCTAGTCTGAAGCCATATCGGCCCACAGGGGCTCCCTGGGGGACACTGCCCAGGAGTCAGGGCAGGGAGACTAGACTAGGGCCCCCAAACCTGCCACTCGCCAGAAAGAACTTTTCAAGTGGAAAAGGCCACGGGGGACTGGCAGGGGTAGGGGAGGAGGGGCTGTGGGAGGCCAGGCAGGTTCTGGAAAGAAGCGGTGGCAGTCTGAGCCCACCCACTTTTTGCCTCAGTTTTACCCTTTATTCAAGAGAATTGTGTGGGCAGGAGAAGAAAAACGGAGCAACAGACAGCAAGATCTTAAACCGAAGCCCGCAGCATCTGAGTTGTCTTGGGGCCTGCGGGTGGGATCTGAACCTCTGGAATGCAGAAAGGGCGTGCCCTCAGGACTGGGGTAGTTGGGCTTCTGAGGAAGGCAGCTCCTGCAGCCCAGCTCAGAGGAATTTGGCTGATGGGCCCAAGAGCCAGAACTAGCTGTTCCCTGGTGTGTCTGCCTGTCTCCCCATCTGCCTCATCCTCTTCCTCATGCTGTGGGGAGAGGCTTCTCTTCTCCTGCCCAAGGACACCCCAGCCCCTCCCCCACCCCCACTAACACCCTCAGCTACCAGCTGCCTTTCCTAAGGTGCAGTGCCCTGTCCTAGGGCACCTCAGAGCAAAGGGCAGGTCAGGAAAGCCTGGGAAAAGGAGCGGGGCGTGGAGTGATGGAAGTGCTGAGAGTAGGCTCTAAGGAAGGGGCTGCAGGTACCACAGGAGAGGCAGCGCTGTCCACTCACAGACTTCCTCTGCCCTGGGCCAGGAACCCCCAGGAAAGAGGGCTGCTTTACAGAACTATTCCCCACAAGGCAAGACAGAACGATCTTCTGGGCTTAGGAATGTCTTCTCCTGGCGTTCTTTCTCCTCTTTTTAGTTGCTGTGATGTCAGGAAGTCCTCCCTGCGATCTGCCCTGAAGGCTTCCTGCTATACTACCGTGGGCCCTGAATGGCTCACCTGGATTGCTGAGGGAAAGGTAAGGTCTGCTTCCTTACCCCTCTCAGGACCTTGGGTTTTCTTCCCACTGGAAAAGTCTGGTGAGGAGAGCATAGGGCTAGGAGTAAGAACTCCTAAGTTCAGAGCCCAACAACCTTGTTAACTTTCCCTGGGACTTTGCACAAGTGCTTTCCCTCCCTGAGCCAAGAAGTCCCCATCTGTAAAGCGGAAAGAATCAACTCTGTGGCTCCCTGCCTTCTGGGCTGATGGGCAGTGACCCTGGGGACAAGGGTGTGGAATTTAATAAAAGCTCACATTATTCAGCACTATGCTAAGCCCTTTCTAGTTTATGTCATTTAGTTCTCAGCAACTCAAAAAGCAGGCACTTTTTTAAAGCCTTGTATTATAGATGAGGAAACTGAAACACAGAGATGTTAATAATTTGCCCAAGGTCACACAGCTAGTGAGTGGTAGGCCTGAGATTCAAGCTCAGATAGGTAGTCTGTTTCCAGAACTGACATGATTAACCATGGCCCCGTACTTCTTCCCTCATGAAAACATTCAAAAGACCATGGGAGACTGGGGGAAATCAGTCAGGATATCCAGATTGGCCCAGTGTGTTTTGAAATCATTTCCTGAGGTTCCTCTAGACTGGTAATTCTAAGTGTGGTCTGGGGTCCCTGAGGGTTCCTGAGACCCTTTCAGAGGCTCTCTGAGGTCAAATCTATCTTCATAATAATGCTAATATGTTCTTTGCTTTTCTTACTTTAATTCTCTCATGAGTGTTCAGAGTTCTCCAGAAGCTGTGGGACACATGATATTGCAACGTGTTAAATGCAGGCACAGCCACGAGAAATCAACTGTCTTCTATTAAGCCAGACCTAGATAAGCTCTGTGAAAATGTGAGACAATGCCACTCTTCTTACTAAACTTTTCGTTTGTTTTTAAAATATAGCTATTTTTTATTAAAAATATCATTCATATTGACAGGCAATGGGTTTAATGTTTTTAAATGAATTAATAACTATTTAAGTCTTCTCAGTTCTCATTTCTAACATATCAGTAACAATAACCCACATAAGCAAAAGCTCTTTGATACCTTCAATAATTTTAAGAGTGTAAAGGGGTCCCAAAATCAAAAAGTTTGAGAACCACTGCCCTAGACTAAGACATACTCTATCTCTCTTTTTGCAAGTTGCCCATGTCTTTTTTATCAAAGGGTCAAACAGGGAGGTTTACACGTGGGGAGGAGATGTGTGCCAGGGTCTCATGGTTGGGACTAACTGATGGGCTAGTGAGGGGACAGTCCCTGGAGGAATGTAAGACTAAGAGGTCAGGCCTAGGCCTCACTTGGAAGGTGTCCCAGCTTACAATCCCCTGCTCAGATGTATGCTCAGGACAATGGGACTGTCCCAGGTTGGACCCTCATCTTTGCCCTTGTTCCACCTTGTATGCCTGCTGACAAGCCGCATCAGGTGGAGTAGCCCTTCCTGGTGAGGAGAGAAAGGCTCTGTGGGGCCCAGATACCCAAATGGATTTTTATGTTTGGGCCAACAATGTTTAAAGGACTGTAAATTGGGGGTTCTGGGGTCTGCTGCTTATAATCTTCAGCTACACTGTCTCCACAGGATGGGGAGTTGGTAGAAGAGGGATTTCTCTTGAGGTTCCCTAGAGAGTTGGAAAATAGGGTCTTACATATACCCTACTCCAGGACACTTGGCCTCTAAAACCAGGGTCCTGGCCCCAGAATCAGCAATCAGAAAGGTCTCCTAGCTAGAGCTAAACTGGTTAGCAGGCACTCTCGGGCTGAGGGCTTGGGGCAGAAAGAGATACCTTCATTTCAGGAAGTTCACATTCTGACACAGGCAGAGCCCCGACCCTAGAGGAGCCCCCATGCAACAGGGAAGACAGGATATCACCTTCAACATCGCCACTGCATTGGCATCTTGGGAAAAGTCAGACACAAGGGACAAGGGACAAGCAGGATGCTGAGGAGAAGGGAGCACAAGATGACAGAGCAGATAGGAAAATGGGAATGAAGCTTGGCGGTAGGGGTAGGACTCAGACTGTGAAGGCCCAGAGTGGGAGAGTTTGGCACAATTGCCATCGAATATGTCCCCTGGAACAAAGTTTGAATGGGAGAGTCCCAAAGTATGGGGGTGCTGGAGGGAATGAGGAAAGGCTTATATAAAGTATCTTGAAGACTATGGGAATTTTCATCTGAAAACTAATGAGGATGTCTGGGTAGGAAAGGAGCAAGATAAAACTGATGCTTCATGGTGACAATTTTAATGATAATTTGTGGTAGAGAGGGAATCTAGGAAAGACAGGCTGGACGTCTTTCCTAGAGAGGTCATTATGTGGGTATCCAGGCTGATGACATGGACAAGCTGACCAGGGGACAGAAGAAGAGAAAGGCACATACACCTGAGAGAAGGTGGCAGGGGGATACCTGGTCAGGGAGAGGGACAGGCAGGGCCATGGAGGGAGGGGACAGAGATGAGAAGGGGGTAGAGAGAAGCTGAAAGAGAAAAGCTGCTCAAAATGGGGAAAGAGACTATCTGGGGGAAGCTCAAAACCTCAGTTATTGAATCTAAGTTGAAGACAGGACATCCACTTGGTCAAAACTACAAGAGGAAGGTGACCCAGGCCCTGGTGCTGGCCTTCCTATTGGAATAAAGAGAGGAACCTCATCTTAAACTATGTGATAATTCTCCCACCATCCCAAAGTTTAGAAGGGCAGAGGGATAGAGATCTAGGAGAGAACCTCAGAAAAACCACAGTGAAAGGCTGGGGCAAGGCCCAGGAACCAGGAAAGATAACAGTAGAAAGAGTCAGAGCACTTTCTCCAGGCCAAGCACCATTTCAAACCCTTTACAAATATTGACTCTTTCCATCCACAACTATTATTAGCCCCATTGTAAGGATGAGGAGATTTGTGTAGCTAAGTGGTGAAACCAGGATTTAAACCCCAGGAAGTCTGACTTCAAGGCTGTGCCCTTAACCACTACGCCTACTGTCTCTCAGAAAAAGCCAGAACAGAAAGGAGCCCAGGGACAGCACTGTGGCATGGGACAGCCATCTAGGAGAGGTCTCTTGACAGTTGCCACAAAAATCCCTGCGCTTACCTGAGCTTCACAGCTCCCCTCAGAAGTCTTCACGATGGGCTCTTTTGTTTTGGGATTTTTGTTTTTGTTTTATTTTTTGGTCCAGAGGGTGGTCTCCCTTTCTTTCCCAATCTTCATTTCAGATTTCTTTCTTTTTATGGTATGTGCTTCCTGAAATTTAACTTAAGTTCTTCTGGCTGCAGCCTCGCCCCTTTCCCAGATTTTCTGCCATTGGAAGAGAAGGAAATGGCCATATACACCCTTCCTATGTTACATCTTTTTAGAGGCCTAAGTGCTAATTCAGTTGTCTCAGGGTCCTGCTTCTCCAGCCTCTTTCTCCAGACCACGCATTTCAGTTTTTACTTCTCTCCCACATTCCAGAGCAAGTCCCTCCCTATTCCCCACCACCTCAAATCCAGCGCCAAGCTGGCAAACACCCATAGGAGAGTTTTTCTCACAATCCTTTTCTCTTTGCCCTTTCAAGGTTCTGATGGGAGAGGTGATGAAGAGGGGCCACCTAAATGCACTGTCTCCATAAAAAAAGGGTGACAACATGTATATTAAACTCAGATGAAGAAAGAAAGATAAGCATTGAATTTAGGCTGTGATAGAGTGGGGTGATGCGGTAAACTCAAAGAGTTCTGATTCCTGGCCAACTACCCTTCATTGGGTGCTAAAACACTTGGATTCCAATCTTCCCTCTCTCTCCAGTCTTTCTGCTATTTCATTTCAATGGTGTGCCTTGGATTATCCCTTCTCTCTGCCCTCTTCCAGGGCCTCACCTCTATCCTGGACAGCTTGGTCTCAGCCTGGACAGTAGCACTGACCAGTCAGGAAAGAGAAGAATCTAGGCCAGGAAGGGGAGGGAGAGTGGAGGTTTTCCCTTCTGTCCTAAATAACCCTTGTCAGGAAAGTTGAGGGGCTCCATTGCCCAATGTCTCTTTCCCTCACCACCAATGCCTATCTTCCATCTTGTGTGCATTTTGCTAAAAGGCCCAGGAGGCCTTTTCTCCTTTGAGGAAGTGGGTGTTGCTACATGACTCATGCCCCAGAGCCCTAAACCCCTTATCCCACCACTCCGAGGATGACCCCAGAAGACTTTAGTTGTGCCCACCCAGATCCTAGTGTCCTAGCCTCTCTGGTCTCTAGGGAGAGCAAGAAAAGGAGTCCTCTGGGTCTTCTGCCAGGCCTTTCCCTTATAGCCCAAGCCAACAAAACTGGAGCTATAAATGAGCTCATGCACAGAAATGCAGGTGTAGGGCACAGGGAGCAGGTGGGGGATGCCAGAGGGCAGACAACGAATCCTCCCACACAAACATATGTGTCAATAGACTGGATGTGGGGTGGATGTTGAGGGATAGATTTTTTCTTCCTCAGAGTAGGGGGCAGTAGTGGGATTCTTCATTACAACCACAGAAGGAATGGGACCATAACCCTGACCCCCACCCCCACTCAGTGGAGTCACTGCCATTTGATATCCAGAGACAAGTTGGCTGCTGGGCTCCGGGTGGGGGTTGGGGGGATGGCTCAGAAAACAGCAGCTCCTTTCAGGACCCAGGTTGGCAAGGGCTTTGGGAGGCTGGACTGGCCCAGATCACCCCCAAACACCCCCTCTCTCCTTCACTACCACCACCAAAGAACTGGGGTAGGGCGGAGGAAAGGAGTTGGCACTGCCTGGGCCATGCCTATTGCCTCCGCAGACCAGCCCTGGCCCCTCTCCCAGGCGTGGCATCTTCCCTCCCCCTCTTCCCTCATTTCTTCCTCCCCGAAAAACTAGCTATGAGCCAGGACACCTGCTTCCTTCTATACTTGGTCCCCTATACCCATCCTATACCTTGAGGAATTAACAAGCCCTACCCCTCAGCACAGAATGGTTCCCTCCATCACGCCAGGAATGAGTTCAGAAATTTTTGGAGATTAGAGAGAGGGTTTTGGGATGAAACTAAAAGGAACCCAGTTGTGGTTGCTGGCCCCTCTCAGGCTGGTCTCTTGATACCCACTCCAGGCCCTCTTCAGCACCCATGGCAAGTGTCACCCCTCACAGAAAGGCACCAACTCTCTCACATCATCTCCATCTCCATCCAGAACTGCCTAAAGCAGTCCTGGTGAGGAAAAAATTCAAACCCCACAACCAAAGGCAGACTGGCCAAAAATCTTTAGGCAGAATTCATATTGATAAGCAACATAACCAGGCTTTAAGCCTTGGCTCCCTTTGGGTCCAAATTTGTACTGGCTTCTTCAGCCCCCCCACCTCCCACCCCACTGCCCCATTTAAATGCCTCACTCTGCCTGGGGCACTTCATTAACAGGAATGAAATCTCAAGATAACAGAAGCCCTACTCCAACTTTTGCCAGTTTTATCCTTTTATCCATTCTAGGGTTCAGCTCTCCTCCCTCAAATCAGGAAGTTCCTACCCTCACTTCTTTCCTATTACAGGTGCCCTTGGTTAGTTCTTGATGGGGAGAAGGGATGGGATGGGAAGGTCATCACCATCTGAAAGTAAATGCTAGAGCCCAATCTGTCCTTCATCCTCTAGCAGGAGTAGCCCTGCTGCTTTCCTCCTGGGGATCTCAGTGTGAAACAGCCAGGGGAGGAGAGCGGTAATGGGGAGGTGTCCTGAAGTGGAGGGCAAGTCAGAATGGAAAGAAGAGACTGAGTGGGAAGGGATCTCAGGCACACCAGGCTACTGAGGCTAACCTAAGCTATATGTGTTTTTCTTTCCATATGTGAACTAGTGATCAGTGGGCGTCGCTATGTGAGTGTCACTTTATGGGGAGGGGGGAAGGGGCTGAGAGTGGGAGGAGAAGTAACCTGACATTCTGGGAAGAGAAGGCACTGTCTGGAGTGCCAGTGTGGGGGATGCATGGTTACAGGTGGTGGTTACTATATTTGTTGGAGGAGCTATGATCTAACTGCAGGTCTGTCCAGTGGGAAGGGGCATCAGGAAAGCCCCTTCCTTCGCCTACAAGGCTGAGGTAACCAGCTTGGGTAAAGTTACTTTTTGGGGGAGCCCTTCCGAGGAGGGCCTAAGGCAGGAGGCTGGGGAACAGTGCCACACTGCTGAGGCCAGCGAGGGTAGGGAACGGCGGGGGGGGGGGGGGGGGCTTGTGGCCCCTATAACTGGAGAGCAAAGTGGACAGGACTCCGGAGGAAGCGGCAGCACTCCCTCATCAGGGCCGGGGACTTACCTTGGGTCCGGGTGGAGTAGCCCCTCGGATGGGTAGTGGTACAGACAGACAGACGGGGCGGGCAGGAGTGAGGAAACGAGCTGTGTGACGGTCAGGGCCAGGACTCTTAAACCGGAGCTGGGATCAGATAAGGACTGGTCCTGGGGCCGGGGCCGGGGTCGGGCCGGCTAGGGGTAGAGCTGGGCCGGGCCGGGCCGCCCCCTCCCTCCGCAACTCCGGAGCCAAACTTTGTGTGAATGGAGGGCCTGGAGGAGGGAGCCAAGCGGGCGGGGCGGGGGGGCGCTCTCCGGACCGGCCAATGGGAGCGTGGAGCGCCAGGCCCGCGCTGCCGGGATTGGAGGGGCTCGGGCAGGGGGCGGGGCGTAGGGCGCTCCGGAGCGGAGCCTAAACAGAGAGAGACGCAGGGCAGAGCTCGACACCCGAAGACAGAGACGCAGACAGGCTCCGGGGAAAGAGAAACGATGAGACGATCCGCGAAGCGATAGAAGCTGCGCTGGCAAGATGACAGGGAAGAGAGAAGGAGGCGGTCGTTTCAGAGTGGGGAACAGAGCGGGAGCCGGCGGGGGCAGGCCTGGGCCAAGTTAATGAGTTGGAAATGCATTCAGGGCAGCCCAGTGGGGTGGACAGGGGCTGGGCTCCGAGGGCTACAGGGTTATATCGTTCAGCACAATTTCCATGTTGTTCACCATTCCCTAAGTACTGGGTGAGGTCCTAGATGCGAGATGTAACACTCGAAAGAGAGATAGGGAGCTGGAGGCTGCAGTGAGAGAAAGATCACTCTACTTAGGGGGTCCTCCGAGATGTGGGAGGACACAGGTGACATCTCATAAGGGCCCTTATCAGAATGCAGAAGACTTAGGTACTGGGAGATGGTGGGAAGGGCATTTAAGGCAGAGAGACTGCATTCACAAAGTCTTAGGGGGGAAATGAAAATATAAGTCTGCTTGGAAAACTGCAGCAAGCTGGTCCATTGGACTAGAGGACAGGATGGTGGTGTTTGTCAACCTTTTCACCACCAAGGACTTCATCATCATCAGAATCCATGTTTTGAGAGGTGTTTATTCACAATCTCCAACCCTTGGCATCTATTAATGAAGAAAATAATTATTTCCTCATGTTTGTTCATCATAGATATTTAACTACTAATCAGTATTATCATATTGGGTTGATATATATCTTGAAAAAAAGCAAAGAAACTTGACGTTTTTAGCTTAGGTCAGCCTCTAAAAGCCATATGACGGATAAATGTACATTTCAAATTGCACCTAAGAGGGGAGGTACTGGGCTACAGATCAGGCACCACCTGCAGAGTGTGTTATGGGGAAGACTTGCAGTAAATATTGAGCTGTGCCAGTTCCTGGGCAGCCCTGAGCCTCTGAAGGCAATGGACAGCAATTGCACATTCTCAAGGGGGACGGGGGATGGGGGTGAGGGGGGAACATAGTGGAATTTTAGAAAAATTAATCAGGAGGTAAGCAAGATGGTTTGAATGAAGGGAAAATATGACAGCAATCCCTAGTTTCTTCATTCCTCCTCACCTCATCTCCCTTATCTAAACAGTGTCTCTATTTTTCTAAATCACCTAAATCTTGTTCCTTTCCTCTCGATCTCATCATCATGGCTGTGGTCCAGAGCACCATCACCTCTCACCAGAGTTACTACCAGTATGTCAGTCCCTGTGCCCTTGTAGCAAAACTCCAAACAGGTGCCATTTGCTTACTGGTCACAGTTCAAACTCCTTAACTCAACACTTGGGGTACTCCTCTGAGAGGGCAAAGGAAGAATCAAAGGCAGGGAGCACAAAGAGATACCTTGTGGTGAAGAAGAAGTCTCTCGGGAAGTTCCTTCCAAATGGTCTTTACCTTTTCTGTAGAGCAGAAGAGTCATTTGCTAAAACTCGGTGTGGGGGGTGCGGCTGGGCAATTAGAAAGAGTTTAGACATTCTAGAAGTGCAGGGGTAAGAGATTGTAGAAAAGTGCACAGATAGCTTGAATGGCACTATAGCTTTCTAATTGTAAAAGTAATTCTAATTGTAAAAGTAATTTGAGTTTTTGTCCTTAAATTATGTTTTATAACATATATACATCCATCCATCATGTATCATGTACAAAGGAATATACTTTGTACATATCAAATGTCAGTTTTTAATTTTTAGAGTTTTCTGCAAAAGAGAAGTCCTAGAATAGTCACTAGGGTCCCAATAGGGAATCAATGATAAAAGAGCATAGGAAATTAGTATTTGTGAGTGTTTACTATGCATGATAAATATATTACTTGTGATGGGAAAACTGAGGTTCAGAGAGAGTAAGTGGCTTGTCTATGTAACATAGGTAGAAATTTGTTAGATTCGGAACTTGAATCCATGTGTGTTTGGCTCCAAAGCTTGTCTCAGTGTAATACTAGGGTGAATCTGCATGGTTTAAACATAATCATCGTCAACATGAGCATATGTGGCATGAAAAATTTGCCAGGATTGTGATGTCCAGTGTCCACCACACAAAATGGCAGTCAGGGGAACCATCTTTCTTTGAGGACCTCCCTCTCTTCTCTCAGTTTAGAAAGTTATGTCTTTCTTATTCTTGGCCGCTTCTTTCAAACTCATTCTTTCCAACTTTGGCCTCATCTCTTCTTTCACCTTGTTTGTAATGCGGCAGGTTCCCTCAGAGCATGCGGGAGGGGAGCAGGGGTGAGTAACCTGTTCTGGAAGGAAAATCCACAAGAGGGGCTTCTGCTGGGAGAAGCAGGTGTGGGCAAAGGGATGAGGGAAGCTTTGGGTCAGGAAGCATGACGAGGCTCAGAACAGGCAACATTTCACAGTCAGAGGAGTTGGCTGGAAAGAGTAGAGACCCTGACAATGCTCACCACAGGATTCCAAGTGATATTTTAGTGTTCAGGCCCCACAAGGCTGAATAATTTCCATGAATATTGGGGTGCCTCATAGCTAGATGATTCATGATTCATACTACAGAGGAGAAATCTAAGAGATGGGCTGAACTACAACCCCCACCCCCCAGTCACTGAAGATCATTATTTAGGTATACTGCCTCTTTTCAGTAAATGCAACCTACACAAACTCACATTTATAAGACATAAATCAAGGTATGCCTAATCACATTACTAAAGGATTCTTTCCAGAATATCTTCAACTAGGTGGTTCCTCTAACAACTTTCCAATTGAGTCTGATGGATAAAATTCCATTAACACCCAATGCACTGAGGTAGGAAAAAGGCAACAAGAAATAAACAACAAGGGACCAGGACCCAGGAGTCCTGAGTCTTAGTCCTGTCTGTTTTCTTGGGACACATCTCTTGCCTGTAAAGTGAGGACTAATTCTGGACTACCTCTAAAAGCCATGGCTTGTAAATCCTGGTCTACCACCATGCAATCCTATAAAGCAAGATAGAGCCATGTATGAGAAGTCTTCTCATCTTCTAGCTCTGCTGAAAACACCAGAAAGCCAGCAAGCCCCCCGGCCTCAGGAGCTCAGTGGGGTTCCATCTGTCTTGGAGTTGTCCCCTGCTTCTCTCATTTCACTCTAATCTCCTCTGGCCACATCCACTCCTTCAGCCATATCCTCTCTCTGCTTGGAGTTTTCTAGGGTCTCAACTCCCTTGAATTTATAGATATTGTTATAATCTACCAGATAGGCCTCCCTGCTCCATTATACTCATATCCTCAACCATCTGCTGTTTTCCTCATCATGTTTCCTCCCCACCTCCAAGCTTTTACCCAAGAAGTCTCATGATCTTGTTCAAGAAAAGCTTCACAGATTGGTCGATTCCAGGGCTTCCATACACAGTTGTACAGTTTGTGGACTGCACAAGGTCACCCGCTGAGGGGGCAAGTTGAGAACTGAACTGCATTTACTTACCAATTCTTGTGCTGTGGCTCAGAGCTATGTCAACTGGAATGAGTCCTATTATTATCATCATCAGTAGTAGTAGCAGTAGTAGTAGTAGTAGTAGTAGTAGTAGTAGTAGTAATAGTAGTAGTATTGCCTCAAAGTACCACCTTCTCTCCAAGCTACATGCCATAAGGAACACATCTGCCCAAAGAAGTCTGTACCAAGGGTCTTCATAAACCAGTTATGTGGCCCCAGCTGTGCCCTCCTGCCCTCAGTATTCCCCAGTTCCAAACCCAATCTCCCAGCATCACAACTGTACTGATATATTATATTGATTCCTTATAAAGTTACTTTCTTTATTTCATAATATCTGAAAGCTGGGATCTTGCCCATTTTTCTGCGTACTGGTACCTAAGAAAACTTTCTTTTCCCTCCTCTCTTCGAGCTCAATGATAAACAGGAATTGAGGTTATATACCAGGTAAAATCTAGAATCTGCCGGATCAGTAAATCAGGGGAGAGGGTGGTGGCCTTCTTCCTTGTCAGTTAGGCTAGGCTCAGGACTGAGGCAGAGGGCTGGTTGATCTACCTTCTGGAAGGCCCTGCCAGTCCTGTGATGCCCCCCTTCAGGAAATGGGGCCAGTTCTATGCAAATGCGTTCTTGCCCAGGAGTTTGGTTTCTTCTCTCTGAGCTCCTGGCACAGCGGAACCAACGTGAGCAGCTGCTTGGCAGGACAGAGAGGAGCAGACTAGAAGTCCCAAGGCTCAGGTGACAGGACCAGGACCAGAAGACGGGGATGTTGACTGGGGCTTTAACAGCCCTCTTGATGCCAGTCTCGGCTGAAAACTCAATATTTCCACTTGGAACAAGGAACACCGGCAAGAGGGCTGGGGAGAGGAAGGCCATGTACCAGGAGTGCCCCCTGCAGGTCTCCTTGGGTGGTACCAGGACAGAGAAAGGCAACGCAGGCTGGATGGAGATTTCAGGAGATGCCTGGGATGATGAGCATGATGACAAGGAGAAGGATGAAGATGTAGTGAACATTTACAGAGCACTTACAATGTGCCAGGCATTGCCTCATGTAATCCTCACGACAACCCCAAGAGATGAGTAATACAGTTAGTCTCAATTCTTAGGTAAAGAAACTGTTTAAAGAGGTTAAATAGCTTGCTCAAAGTCACCCAGCTGGTAATAGACAGAATTGGGATTTGATCCCAGGTCACTGCCTCCAGAAATCGTATTATTCAGTACCACCTATCCCATCTTGGGAGTTCATTTCAGGAACTTCTAACCCTCTGGTGTCCATTTCTATCTCTTCCTGCTCTTCTCTAGCTCATATCTTCTTGTTTTTGACTTTAAGGAATCTGGAGAAGAATAGATCAAAATCTTGGGTATAATAACACTGATAATAATACCTGGCATTTGTATACCACTTTCTGCTTTTAATTACTTCCCTGGAGAAAATGAACACCGAAATATTTCCAGTCACCTAAATTTTCCCCTGGTTTTTATCATTGTTCCTGCAGCTATTTTTATGAAGTTAGGCTCGATTTATAAGAATATTTTTATGTTCTGCTTTTTCATATATCAGTGTACCTACATGCACATATGCATAGTATCCTATTATATTGATATGCCACAAATATTACATTACTGAGGCAGTATAACTAGAAACAGCATGGGGGGGGATGACAAAGATGTGTGAGTTTGACTACTATCTCTGCCATTATCTAAATTCTGAGATATCTGATAAATCACTTAACCTTTCTCAGTCTTAGTTTTCTCAATGAAGAAAATAATATCTGTCTCATAGGGCATCTCATAGGGTTTTTGAATGAGGTGTATATCTACATCATAGCTGATGATCAACAAATGATTAGTGGTCATGTTAATATTATGTGTTTCGGTGTCTTTCTCCTCATTGGACTGTGAGCTCCTCCAGGCAGAGACTTATTCATTTCTGTAACCACTCCCACTTAGAACATTGCTTGGCACTTGGACTCCGTAAATGTTTGTTGAATGAATAGTTAGTGAGCCCTAAACTAGCCTTTTCCCTCTATTGGAGATTTGGATTATTTCTAGACTTTTTGTTATTAATAAAATACACTTCAAAGCCCTTCTATTTATATTACCTCATTTGATCTGCATACCTGTGAAGTAGGCAGAAGGGGGCTATTTGCACATATCCACACCCTGTAATAGATACAATTGTGGTTAAGGGAAGTTAAGTGACTCCTATGGGTCACATCACAGATTAGTGACAAAGATTAAAACTCCTTACCCTGCTTCCCTTCCTTGGTGGATCTCTTTTCCCTGTAAGTACCTCTTTCTGGGTCAGGGTAGTCTTCCCAAAAATGGAGACCATGATGGTGGACCTGACCCAAGAACAGCACCTGCACCCAGAGGCCCCTGTTGGAGGTGATGAGCTGCCAGCTTCCAGATGGCCTTTGAATCCCCAGGAACCAAACACCTTATTCCCAAACATATTGGAGCCTATATTTTCCCAGAGCAAGGAGCTTCCTAGGAAAGAGTCAGCATGCTGGCTTTTTCTTTCTTTTTCTGAGGGAGTGAGGAGGCAAGCTCTGAGTTGTCCAAGAGGAGGGACTTTGGCTAAAAATAGCAATGGCATGTGGCTCAGCCTCTAGTGGTACCCAGGACTGGGGAGGGGAGGGGGATGCTCTAGAGCTGTCACCAGACTGGTTGCTGTGGAAACAGGAGAGGAGCAGGGGAGCCTGGGAAGTGGGGATGACACAGATAGCAAGTCCTAGTCAGAGCTGCTGCTACATTTAGGAGAAACAGCAGTGTCTGCGGCTCCCACCCTCCAAGGGGGCCTGGGGTTGAGGGCGGTGTCAGGGGCATGGACGTTCCCCTCCAGGGGTCTCTGCTGCCGGCTGCTCTCCTCTCCATACACTGTGAGTTGAGTTGTGGGGGACTTGGGTTTGGGCCCCTATATCCAAGGCAATGGGGGCTTGAGATGAGCTGGTTCCTGAGGGAGATTTCCCCAGATCCTCTTCCAAAAAATAAGCCCCCTTGCTAGCCAGCACTTCATAGAAGGAGAAAGGGAGATCCAGGAAAATGTGGCACTGGGATCTTGGGGAAACAGGTCAGAGCATGCACAAGAAATAAAGAAGAATAGGCTGGAGGAACAGGACTCTTTGAGGGGAAGGTGCAAAAATCAAATCTTTGATCCTGGGATAGAGGTAACAATTTCACACTTTTTCCCCCATTGATAAAAATGCAGCCCCCACTGAGGAAGGCAGGAGAGGAGACACAATCAAAGTAAGGCTCACCCAGACCCCCAGGGGCATTAGAGAGCAAGAGAGTTCTGGGAGTGATCAGATCTGGGGTTCCTTCTCCACCCCTAGGCAAAGAGGTCTGTAGGCTGACTAGAGGTCAGATTGCCCGATACCCCAAGAAAACATCTGGAAGCCCAAATATGAGGCTGAAACTAGGATAAGTGGGATCCAGGTACTTTTCGGCAAAACCTGGGGTCTCTGAGCCTGTCAGTACTTAGAAATCACTTTTTGAGGACATCATGGGCTGCAGGGAGAGAAAGGGAAGCCCATTGTCTGGGGAGGGAAAGACCCTAATCTGCCATTGCACTGGGGCTCCTGGACCCTGGGTCCCCTGACTCCTCCTAGAAAATAAATGTGGGGGTGCCTCTAAGGTTTAAATCATCTCTTCTTGGTTTCTCCTCCTGCCCCAATCTACACTCACACAGCCTGCAAAGGTCTAGCTGCAGAGCACCTGACTCTAGAATTTGAATTCTGGAGCACTGGGTTTGGGGTTACATATTCAGGTAGTTTCTTCCCACATACCACCCCGGCCAGTGCAGGTTTCCTTGAAATGTGGGGAGAGGATGATTCCCAGGAAGAAGGGAAGGTTGGAAAGTCTGGAATCCTTTTCCTAAATCTTTCCTTATATGGTCCACATCTCCTGGGGCGGGGGGGGGGGGCCTACGTGCCTGGGGGAGGGCTCTGGATTTCTCTCTCTGAGCAAACTGCAATTCAGAGAGCTCCTCCTTGGGAAGAATTTGAGGCAAAATCAGGTGGACTTCCCTTGGAATGTGAGCTTTGGTGCACATGGGAGGTAAGGTTGTTAGGAAAATCAGTGGGAAATAGGATGCTAGGGGGAAAGAACTGGAGGGAAGGGGGAGGTAAATGTGAGTGCTTAGTGCTCCGCTGGATCTGATTTACTAGATCTCATTAAGAATAAAATAGTAGAGGGATACAAGCCTAACTCCTGAGGAACTCAGTGCTACCTTTGCACGCAGGTAGGTGTCTGTGTTGATGGCACAGCCCTCTAGACAATTTTCAGATTGTCTCCACTGTAGAAGGAACCCAGGGAAAATGGGGCGATGTTACAGCAGCAATGAGCATGATTAGCCCTCAGGGAAGGTTTCCAGTGGGAATTTCCTAGCGTGGGAATTTTCGATCTTTGCCCATTGGAATTTTTCCTGTTACTCTACACCACTTCCATTTCTCCTTTGTAAGCTTGATAAGAGGAGGAAGATGCAGGTGGGCATAGAGTAAGCGAGGACCAGGGAGGGAGGAATGGTAAAGATTTTCTGTATGTCAGTCTTGGGGTGAACTTCAGAAGAGCCTGGTTAGGCTCATCAGGTTGGACTGTGGAGAACACGATTAGGGGACTGCGCTGGCAATAGCCAGAGAGTAGGTGTAGTAGAGGAAGATAAACTGCCTGCCTCCATGAAGCTCACAATCTAATGATTTCAGGAAACCGTCCCCTGCCTGGGCCTCTTGCCTATGGAGTGCTGCACACCCCATTTAGAGGTGGTAGGGACAAGATCTCTGGCACCGCCTTCCCCTAAAAATAATCTTCAAATGCATAGTGCTATCCAGTTCAAATACATTATACCATTTAATCCTAACGATTCTGTGAGCTAGCAGGGCAGCGAGAGTTGTATATATTGTTCCCATAATAGTGATGCAGAAACTGAGGTCGAGAGGCTCCAAAGGGTGGCCTCACGCGGGGTTGCCCAACCCCTGGGTGCTGGCCTGGCTCTGCCTCTTCAGCAGGTCGGTTAATTTGGCCAATCTTAAGTCCCTGCAGGAGTTACGAGGCCGCGGAGGAGCCGAGCGAGGGGCGGCGGGCGGCGGCGACGCAATCCCCGGCGCGCTTGCGGGCGCGGGCCCCGACCCTGACCGTGACCCATTCCGCTGCCGCCGCCGCCGCCGCCGCCGCCATGGCACAGGAGAACGCCGCCTTCGCCGCCGGCCCCGAGGAGCCGTCGCGGCGCCGCGGCCGCCAGCGATACGTGGAGAAGGACGGCCGGTGCAACGTGCAGCAGGGCAACGTGCGCGAGACGTACCGCTACCTGACGGACCTGTTCACCACTCTGGTGGACCTGCAGTGGCGCCTCAGCCTGCTCTTCTTCGTCCTCGCCTACGCACTCACCTGGCTCTTCTTCGGCGCCATCTGGTGGCTCATCGCCTACGGCCGCGGGGACCTGGAGCACCTGGAGGACACGACCTGGACGCCATGCGTCAACAACCTCAACGGCTTCGTGGCCGCCTTCCTCTTCTCCATCGAGACGGAGACCACCATCGGCTACGGGCACCGCGTCATCACCGACCAGTGCCCCGAGGGCATCGTGCTGCTGCTGCTGCAGGCCATCCTGGGCTCTATGGTGAACGCCTTCATGGTGGGCTGCATGTTCGTCAAGATCTCGCAGCCCAACAAGCGTGCCGCCACGCTCGTCTTCTCCTCACACGCGGTGGTGTCACTGCGCGACGGCCGCCTCTGTCTCATGTTCCGCGTGGGCGACTTGCGCTCTTCTCACATCGTCGAGGCCTCCATCCGCGCTAAGCTCATCCGCTCGCGCCAGACGCTCGAGGGCGAGTTCATCCCGCTGCACCAGACCGACCTCAGCGTGGGCTTCGAGACTGGCGACGACCGCCTCTTCCTTGTCTCGCCTCTCGTCATCAGCCACGAGATCGATGCTGCCAGCCCCTTCTGGGAGGCGTCGCGCCGCGCCCTCGAGAGGGACGACTTCGAGATCGTTGTCATCCTCGAGGGCATGGTGGAAGCCACGGGTGCGGGCGGACCCGAGGAAGGGAATGGGGCGGGCTGGGAATTGGACTTAGAAGGGCACGGGTGGAGGTGGGCAGGGCTGAGAAAGGCAGGGGCAAGAGAAGGGGCCAGGGGTAGGAGAGAGGCTAGACAGAGAGGCTGATGGAGTGAGAGTGCGAAGATGGGATATCTGAGTTGGAAAGGGCATGTGAGCATAGTGACCCCGCAGAGAGTCCAGAGAAAGCATGGGGGATCCTCTGAAGTGGCCTTTGCCTGGGGCCCTGGGCTGAGAGGTCTGTGTCACTGGGAATAGGGCAGAGGACTGATCATAGCTACTCTGTCCTGCACAGCTCCAAAGGATCTTACCTTTCTCAGTTCATCTTAACGAGAACCCCATGAAGGTAACTTCTTGGTATTGTGTTCATTTTTTTCAGAAAAGAGATTGCCCTCAAAGTAGGGTTAAGTGAGTTGTCCACAGCCGTAAGCTATTAAGTGGCCATGCCTGGATGGGACACAGGCAGTCTGGCTTCAGTGTTTAGTGGTATGGAGTTGGAAGTGAGGGTTAGGTTCATGGTTTTTGTCATTCTGAGAAGTCCAGGTCCCTGGACTTTAGTGGGGAGGGTTATCTGTGACTTGAATTAGTCCTAGTCTGGACTTTAGAAAAAAGTTGATACCTGGTCTCACTTCTGCCTCTGTTTCACCATCCATCAAGATTCTCAGCCTCTACTGACAAAGGAGACAGTTGATCTTAGCATTTCTAGTGGCTTCCCAGAAGGAACTGATAATACACCTGTAATGTCAGTACCTCCAACTCAGGCCTGCACAGTGAAGGGCTTGGGAGCAGGCAGGAAAAGGCCAGCGCCGGGGCAGCAAACGAGGTACTTTACGACTTGGAATCTAGGAGTGGAGAAGAATTAAAACACTACAGGTGGATAACCGGAGGCCCATGAGTGGGCCACAGTTCCTGTTGTCCCAGCTGTTGCCCTCTTCTGGCTTCTCCCACAAGCTGGGGCCCTCAGACTCCTTCCTGGCTCCTTCATGCTGAGCCTCTATGCACCACCATCTGCCTCAGTGTTCCCTGTTCCTTCTTTACCAACCCCAGACTCCCTCGCTCCAGCTCTTTCCCTCACTTACCTCACCCCTTTTCCACTCTGTTACTTCCTTTCAGTACCTGAGGCAGCCCCTCCCCTTACCTAGAAGACCCTGCCTACTCCTGTTCTCCCTTTGTAACCCCAGCCCCTGCTCTCTTTCTCTCATCTTCTCTCTCCCCAGGGTCCTTTTTGCCTCTTTTTCCACTCCCTCACTGGACACTTCCTCTTCCAGCCTTCATCAAAGGAATAAAGGGTACCAGTGACCCTAAGATGTCTCAGGGTGGAGCTTGCATGGTGAGAGTCAGTCTCTGGTTAGCTGATGTTCACTCTTCTGTCACCCTTTGTTCTGAGGTGGACATGGGCTAAGGTGGCTAGAAGAGACCCTGGGGTAGTGGGAGGAAAATCACTTGCCCTGGGAGATATGCCCACCCAAAGAGAGGACAGGACACAGGCCAGGGCAAGGAGGGTAAGGTGAAGAAGATAGGGAGGGAGCTTATCTGACTTTTCTAGAGAAACGAAGCTGGAAAGGAAAGTAATATTTTGGGTGAGAGCAAGGATAATGAGCCAAAACCGAACAAGATGACATTTAAAGGGAATAAATATAAAAGTCTGCATTTAGGCTTTTAAAAAAATCACTTATGTAAGCACAGCATGGAAGAGCTCTGGTGAAAAAGAACTGAGGGTTTTAGTTGGCCACGGGCTTAATGTCGTAGCAATGTGACACAGCTTCCAAAATGTTTATGTAATCTTGGGCCCTATTAGCTAAAGCATCATGGACAGAAGAGAGAGGTGGTGTGCTCCCTCTTATGCAAGGATCAGGCCATGATTGGAGTATTTATCACAAAGTGCTTAAAGGATCCTCCTTTGTCATTCTGGTTTATACTCAAGAAAGTAAAATTTTGGGAAGCCAGGTCACATGAGGAATGGTGAAGGGTGACAAGGACGTTCAGCCTAAGAAGAGAAAATATGATGGAATCTGAGACTCCAGTTTTCAGATACTTGAAAGGGTGCCATATGTAGGGGAGTGAAACCAAAGGGTCGAAATCCCGGGAAGCAGATTTTAGCTCTATATAAAGAAGAACCACTCAACTATTAGAGCCATCATGCAAAGGAGTAGACGTCTTGTGAGACGGTGAGCTCTCAATTATGGGAGATAATCAAGTACAAGCCAGAAGCCCATAACTGGGAATGCTCTAGTGGGATGCCCTGTATGGAGAGAGAAGTTGGACTTGATGATTCCCAAGGCCAATTTCAAGGTTAAGCTCTGATTGGCATCTTCAGCACAGAGGAGGAGAGAGAATGGGCTGGAGATGAAGAAGAGTTGGGCAGTTGGAGGAAAGGTGGGAGACTGAGCAAGTACAGGAGAAGGGATGGGGGAGAAAGTAGGCTGGAACAAGGGGTGGGGCCCTTGGGGAGGGATTTAGAGAAGAGTGCTAGGAACGGAGCTATGGAACAAGAGGCAGGAGAGGGAAGCCTGGGGCTGGGATTCCCCTTACCCATACCCCTCCCCCCAGGAATGACATGCCAAGCTCGGAGCTCCTACCTGGTGGATGAGGTGCTGTGGGGCCACCGCTTCACATCAGTTCTGACCCTGGAGGATGGTTTCTACGAGGTGGACTATGCCAGCTTCCACCAGACCTTTGAGGTGCCCACGCCCTCGTGCAGCGCCCGGGAGCTGGCTGAGGCAGCAGCCCGCCTTGATGCCCATCTCTACTGGTCCATCCCCAGTCGGCTGGATGAGAAGGTGGAGGAGGAGGGGGCTGGGGAGGGGGCTGGGGGAGAAGTTGGGGCTGACAAGGAACAGAATGGCTGCCTGCCTCCCCCAGAGAGTGAGTCCAAGGTGTGACCAATTTCCTCCAGACCCCTGCGGCAGGGCCAGACACAAGTACCTGGGAAGCTGGATATTGGAGGTGGAGAAGGAGGCAGGCGAGGTCCCTGGGAATGCACTAAAGCTGGAGAGGGCCCTCAGAACCTCGAGTCCAGGATCCAATGTGGAAGGGAGGGATCCTGATTTCAGGAGAATGGAGGGTGGGGATGGATGAACTTACCAGCCTGTCTGTGTCTGACCTTCACATCTGTTCATGGGTAGATGGATGGACAGAAGGATAGACTTATGTGGGTTGGATGGGAAGGTGGAAGCAGATAGAGACACCAGGTGGATAGGTAAATGGACCTACAGACAGGTAGTGCACTCAGGGCTGCTACTAATTCATAAAGCATCTTTGTGCAAATTCTGAAAAAGCACCCTTTTCCTCCAGACTGATGCCCCCCCACAAACCAGGGGAGCAACCACAGTGTGGGCTGGAATTTAGTCCCCATTCACCTCTTCAGCCAGCCTCCCTGTGTATGGCACACCTGTCTCACTGAACACAGTAGCCCCAGCTGACCCAGAGGAGAGAAAGCTGGATGGAAGTGGGCAGAGATGAGGAAGGTGCCCTCCCAGCTTCACCCCCACCACTGTGACAGGCTCAGCAGAGGAAAAAAAAGGCTTTGGGGCAGATCAGCAGGGTGTGAATGACCTTGTCTACTGGACAGGGAAACAGGAAGTAGGGAGCTGCCAGAGCAGTGGCCCTGGGAAAGGACAGCCCTTTTCTGACAGTGGAGTGAGATTTCATAAGTACCTCTGCAAATGTTGGAGGGAAGAGAGATTCTGAGGAGGAGGAGGGCCTGGGTGAGATAGAAAGAGTGAGTTCAATAGACCTGGAACACTGGGGCCTTGGGAAAGCAGAATTAGTCTTGGGGTCATTCAGATCGTTCATTCAGTGCACTGAACCAGGCACATGAGGGGTGGACAATCAGAGGCCCATTTCCTATCTTAGAATACAGTGCACATGGGAGAAACACAGAACTAGGTAATTGTTTCAAATTGAAAACCTGGGCAGTCTCTCCCAATAGAGGTGGGAAGTTTTGGTGATCAGAAAGCTAAGGATTTAGCAAGGCACAGAGAATGAGCTAAACTAGCAGCTCTAACACTTGAGTTTGCATCAAGAATCACCTGGAGGGCTTGTGGAAACACAGACTGCTAGCCTCACTCCCAGAGCTTCTGAATAAATAGGTCTAGGGTGGAGACCAAACATTTGAATTTCTATTAAGTTCCCAGGTAATGCTGACTATGCTGGAATGGGCACCACAGTTTGAGAACCATTGCTCTAAACAAAGATTTAGAGGTCTTATCAGGAGGTGAGGCATACAGCTGTGGAGAAGCTGAGGATCCTAGGGGTGGAGACTGAAATATAAAGGGTGGAGTCTAGTGTGTAGAGAAAAGGTACCCTGAAACCCAGGCTGATGAGTTTAATTCTGGGCCCAGGGACTCACCCATCAGTGAACACAGGGCAATGACAACTAGAGATGGTGTTTGGGGAAGATAAGTAGGCAAGAGAGATAGGAGGCAGTAAAGAGGCCTTGAGGGGATTCCTGTGGAGGTGGTGGGGAGCTGGGGCAGGAAGTAGCAACTGGGGTTAAGGGGGACTTCCTTATAGGTTCTTACTCTCACAGTAGCATCTATGCCACAAACATTTTCGCCACAAACTAATTGGCTATAAGGCAATTTAGCCATAAAAAGGGGCATAATTAAAGACTTTAGTGTGAAATACAAAGTATTTGAATATATTTTAAAAGTGTGTAGATTCATGGCAATACTGCACAAATACCTGATTTTATTTTATGGTTGTACCTAAGCATTTGTCTTAATTCTATAGGAAATGTGGGTTCAATTCTGTGACCTCAGAGAGGACCCTAGGCCTCTCTCCTCCCAATATGGTGTGTTTTAAAATAAGAAACCAACTCTTGGGGCAAATCATCATCATATGGAAAAATGCTAACTATTTTAAGACTACCACCACCACATCTCCTTATCACTATAGGCCATTACGAGAACTAGCTAAGATTTATATATAATGTAAAAATGGGAGTAACTGCAGGAACTTCGTCAGTAGAGAAATGAAACCACACACACACACACACACACACACACACACACACACACACACACATGCACACGTCAACCAGTTATTTTATCTCTGTCACAGTAAAATTGCCTTGCAGCCAGTTAGTTATGTGATGAAGATGTTTGGGGTGAAAAAGCTTGCGGCCAAGATGCTATAGTGAACATACTGGATGCTCCCTTATAGAACTTTGGAGGCAGGATTAAATGTAGCAGAGAATGTGAGAGAGAAGCGAGGTTCCAACATCTGGCTGTGTCTGTGGCCTGCGGTCTACTCGGCCAGAACAGGAGCCCCTGCACACGCTATTCCCATCCTACATCCACCCCCTTCCTGGTGTCATCCCAGTCACGAGGGGCAGCCCCCCAGGATGGTGAGGCGGGAACAATGGCAAGTTGAGAAGGGGCAGAAGTCGAGGGGATGTGAGGCTGGCCTCCTGGGAGAGGAGTGTGTGCCCAGGCAGGCACACCCTCCAACACTGGCTACACTCCACTCCTGTCCTTTAACAGAAGTCTGAGCACCTTGGGGGAAACGACCCCAGTCTGCTCTATTCCAGGCTGAGAAGCTGAGGTCCTGTGGGACCTGTGCCTCCTAGAAGCAGGAATGGAGGTCCCAGAGGGAGCTCATGCTACGTTGGGTCCACTTAGACAAGGAGTCTTTCTTTGCCTCAGGTCACAGTGTCACCTGGGTCACCATAAAAGATGAGGTTCCAGAACCCTGGCATCACCTGTTCCCCCCATGAACAAATGTTAGGATGCAGGATGGGGAGTAATTTTGGTTTAAATCGGTAAAAAAGCTGGAATATAGGCAGGAGGGATTGCGCTGTCTGTATCCACACCCACACCCACACAGTAGTAATTGCAATTGAACAGGCAGAGAAACTGAGGCTGGATGGAAGTCACTGAGACCCCACCATATCTTTAGTCAGGGCCTCACTGGGTATAGTGCAAGGAGTCAGGAGATGTGGGCTCTAGTCCTGACACACTGTCACTAATTAGCTCTGTGACTCTGGTAAGTCACATCACTTCTCTGGGCCTCAGGTTCCCCATCTGTAAAAATAAGTTAGCAAACAAATAATGCTTATTAAATGTTTAAATAAGTGAATTAAAAGAGGTAAACTGGGTGCCTCTTAAGGTGCAGTGCAATAAGAACTCTAACATCAGAGAATCCTTAGGCAGAGGGGTGAGGCAAGGCCTGGGGGGCACATGCAGGCTGTAGGGGTAGGTATATGCAGGGGCCCTGGACACAAAGGCCTCCCCTGACTACTGTCATTCCTGCCACCCAGGCAGTTGTGTTCTGGGCCTTCTATTCTGCTGCTGTCAGGCAGAATGAAGATCTAGAGGAAAAGGGCTGAGGCCCCAGGGCCAGTGGGAGGAGTCAGGTCCAAGACCAGCTAGACCAGCAGAATGAGAGCGCAGAGTGATGCAGGGAACTCAGAAAAGGCACTGGCCCCTGCAAGCCCATGCCCTGCAACCTGGGAGTAGCTGGGAGAGGGGACCGCCCTTTCTGTGCTCCCCTCCCTGAGTAGGATTCCCAACAGGAACTGGCTTGGCACTGACAGCTTAGGCAGCAGATGGGACCCAGGTGTCCCTTCCTGGGGTGGGTGGCACGGCCCACAGAGGCCAGATGGTGTTTGTGGTGAAAACAGAGACCTGGGTCATCCAAAATAGGTTGTCAACCCCCAACAACCTCCCTGCCACACCCTTAGCCTCTTATAGCTTCATCACAGGGAAGACACAGCCAGCCTGGATTTTATAAAACAAATTTATTCACATTTTAGAAAAACTAATTCTAAGACAGGGCTGGGTATGAGATCAACAGAAGGCCAGAGGGAGGAACTGGAAAGGAAGGAGTGGGGAATGGAGGCCATGCCCTCTACTCTGGGTGGGGGTAGGTCAAATAAATTAAAAGAACGTTGGACAGAGGGAGAAGGTATCCAGGCAACCAGAGGTGGGCTTGGTGCTGGGCTGGAAGACAGTCAACACCTGCGAGAACTGGAGAGAGCATGTGGTGTGGAGTGGGCTAAGGAGAGTCCTGAGTGGGGCTCCCTCCTGGCCCTTAGTCCTGCCCCCCACAGAACTGTGAACTGGCTCCTCCTCCAGGTGGGGCTGGGGAGCAAGCAGCTCATCTCAGTGCTTGGGAAGGCAACGCTAGGGGTTCTTTTTCCTCACCTGGTGGGGAAGGAATCACCGTTTTCGGAGCCTCTTCATGAAGCAGCAGGTGATGGTGCCAAGGACGGTGGCACCAGTGACTAGGGCAACTCCTGCACCAACCAGCAGGGGCACAAACAGGGTGTCCAGGGCTAGGTGAGAGAGGATGGCTATGTTCAGCCTTGGGTGCCGCTACCGTCCACCCACTGTCCCACTGGAGTCCTAGCACCTTCTCTATCAAGTTGTCTGCACCCACCTCCTCCCCATTCACAGAGAGCCATCTCTGGCCTGCTCCCTTCCCTCTGCACACATGCTAACCTCTACCACCAAGAAGCCTGTGGCAGATGGGCACAGGGGGGCAGAAAGCTGGATTTTCAGAACGCTTCATGTGAGGTGATGTAGAGAGAAAGAGGGGACAGTAACAGGAGGATCAGATGGTAAAGGAAGAACGAGCGAGGGGCTGGAGGAAGGCAGTGAGTAAGGAGGGGAAGGCAGGGGTCACTCACCATGTGTGTAGGGGTAGACTGTTACAGGCCCCGAGCGGGCACTGCCCGCCTGGTACCAGCTGTAGTCGGCATGCTGCACCCAGGCACTGGGGGCACAGTGGTACACGCCTTCGTCCTTGGGCCCCAAGTCGTGTAGTCTCAGCCGATGGCTTCGGGGCCCCACCAGCTCCACACTGACAGGGTTTCCTCCAGGCCGGACCCCCAGCTCTGCCACACCATCCTGGCCCACGCCACCCACTAGCTGGGCAGAGGCTGAGCTCAGCTCGCCATCCTCAGGTCGCTCCACCCACCAGGTGGCGGCCAGCCGCAGGCCTGGGGGTCCACCCCGCACAGAGATGTTGCAGAGCAGGGAGGCAGTCTCCCCACGGTACACTGTGCCTCCTGCCAGCCACGCCACAGCCTCCAGTACCACACCTGTACAAAAAAGGCCATGGGGTCAGAGGGTGAAGGGTCAGAGGAAATGGGGTCAGGACCACTGTCCAAGTAACACCCCAGGAAACTCAAGGTATGCCCACAATCTTAAAAGAAGAGGAGTATGAGACTGAGGCATAGAGGCAGCTGATGGAAAAGGAGAGAGGAATAGTAGGAAAAGAGTTCTACAAGCCCAACCAGCCCCTCTCACCTTCCTCCCGCACATGCACGGGGAGGGGCCGGGATCGGGCACTGGCTGCTTCACGAAGCCGGGCCCCAGACCCTCGGACATAGGCCTTGGCAAGGCAGCGGTAGGTGCCCGCATCACTAGGTCGGGCAGCCTCTAGCCGCAGCCTGTAGGTTCTGGATGCCACCTTCTCCATGGCAATGTGCCGGCCTTCATAGCCAGGTCCCAGGCTGCCCACACCCTCTGTGTCCAACTGGGCTACCAGGCGGCCAGGCCCAGGTGCCCCTGCAGGTGCCATCTCCCAGCCTACGGAGTATGCAGCGTGACGGCCTGGTGGGGGCAATGCCCCTGACACATTGCATAGCAGTTCCAAGGGCTCCCCTGGGCCAATCCGACGTTCGCCAGGCCCCACTGCCACTGCCAGCTGGCTGGCTGAAACATAGAAAGAGGAAGGGATGTCAGAAGCAAGAGGGGGCACAAAACACTTGACTCCCCAACTGTAGTTCCCTTGAAAGCAGCAACCTCGAGGCCATTCATCTGACCCTCCCAGGTATGAGCATATCTCCAACACCCAGGGGCCTGACTCACCCCTCAACCATAGGCCACCTATCTCCACGCCCAACGCTGAGCAGAGAAAACCCATGATGGGTACAGAGGGAAGTGATGCTAACAAGACTGCTCACTCTAGGGAAGGTGGGCTCCCTGCTCAGGCAATGACCACCTACTGCCAGTGCCCACTGAGATACCATGGCTCCCAGCTCCCACACTCACACAGCGTCTGCACATCCACATGGGCCAGGACAGCCCTCTTCTCAGCGATCTGGGCCCAGCTGCCATCAGGATCCTGAATCCACTCGGTGGCAGTGCAGTGGTAGGTGCCAGCATCCTCTGCCTGGGCACCCGCCACCACCATGCGGTACCGCTCAGCCCCCTCCTTGCCCAGTCGCAGCTCCCCAGCAGCTAGCCGCTCAGCATAAGGAGCACCAGCCTCCACAGCCAGGTCCGGCCGGAGTCCCACAATTTCCTGCAGAGTTGCTCGCCCCACCGGCACCTCAGGCACAGCACGTCCAAAGGACACCGCCAGGTGTGTGTGCTTCTGCGTGCTCGACCGTGCCAGGCAACCCAGTGCCAGCTCCTGCCCCTCATGCACCATCAGGCGAGGGGGCGAAGTTGGGGCCTGGCGGCCTCGGGGTCCTGGGGAGACAGCGGACACCTGCAGCACATCTGGAAGAACTGGAGAGAATAGCTGGACTGAAGGAAGGCTGAGAGCTGGCAGCCCTCCTTACTGTTTCCTACATATGACCTATTTCCCTACAGAGACTGTGAGCTTCTGGAGGGCAAAGATTTCATGATGTGTTATTTCTGCTGTAACCCAATGGTGCCAAGCACAGTGCTGGGTACACAAGAGGCACTTAATAAATACTTGTCAAATTTCAGAGAACCAGCACATCGCCTACTCACCCTTATGTTTGGGACTGACCCCTGTTTGAAATACTCCGAAAAGTGGTTCTGTCTTCTTTCTTAGAAGACAAAGAAACTTAAGAGAGCAAAAATGTCACATGGTTTCACTCCTCCTACCCAATCTCTGCTTTCTTCCCTCCCCCCCTAGATTTAGATCCTGGAATCTCTAGGAATGGAGTTGAGTCACCCTATCATGGAATGGAGAGGGGACCAGACAGCCTAAGGACACTTTCCCTCTACCGAGAGGTAGCTTGATGGAATAAGAAGAGCAGTAGACTAGAATGGGTTAAAGTCCCAGAACCGCCACTAACTTGTTGGGTGACTTTATGCAAGTCTCTTAACCTCTTTGGGCCTCAGGCTCCTCAGCAGCAAAACCTGAGGGAGAGGTTAGATAGGTCCCTCCTGGCCCTGACTTTCTGCCCTTTCTGGGGGAGTGGCCCTGCCCCTTCCTATGGCACAGTACCTCTCAGTTCCACCTTGCCACTGTAGCTGCCCAGGTAGCGATCATCAGTGGAGGGTGTGTAGCACTCATAAACACCGGCATCCTGGGCCTGCAGGCGGGCGATCTTGAGCACCACGGCATCACCCTGCAGACGCTGCACCTGCACTTCACCGGCTGCAACACGGGGCCCAAAGACAGCGTAGGAGAACCGGGTATCTCTGGTACTGACAATGCCCAGTGCAGCCTCTGGGGCCTCGGGCCTATACAGGAACCACTCAAAGTCCTGCCGGGCAGGGCCCTCGTAGCCAGTAACATTGCAGGAGATGGAGACGGCTGTGCCAACCACGCGGTACAGTGGCCCCTCAGGGACCAGCACCTCTCGGGCACAGCACCCAACTCCTGTAGGGAAGGAAAAGAAAAGTTAGAAATGCCTGGGTCCCCATTGTATTCCCCCGCTACCAGCACCATTTTTAACCCCTGCCCCTGAGAGGAAAAGAAACGTGGAGAAAGTTGGTACGCAGCTTGGGCTGTGTTCTGAGAACAGGGAAAGGATGCTGGAAGGTAAAACACCTAGGTCTCGAGGAGCTGCTATAGAGCCAGGTTTGCCTCAGAACCCAGAAATATCCATTTCTGGCACGCGAGAAGCAGAAAGAACGTCTGCTTCCTGTTCTAACCATTTCCTGATTCCAGCTGTATCTTGATTGCTTCCCCTCAGCCCCCACTCATGTCTGTGGTTCTCACTCTGGCCTGGTCAGTGCAGCCTTCTAGCTAAGGATTCTGAGACTACATGTTCCCCCTTTCATTTGAGAGAGGCTGGCAAAATCTTGCTCAGAAGGGGTTGTTGGCTCAGCCGTGTCACCTGGGCCAGGGAACTCCAGACAATGGAGCCAGTGGCCCGAGCAGGACAGGGCACAGACCCAGTCATTTCTCGCCACACATTGCCCTCCCCCCTCCAGCTGTGCAATGAGCTCACTGCTTCTCCTACCCTACAGAGCTTCAGAGGCAGCTGAGGCTTATGAGGCAGGAACCGGCCTCTGCCCCAGCCTCTGGAGGCAGAAAATCCCCCATCCCATGCCTGCCAATAATTCCATGCTGGCCCAGCTGATGCACAAAGCACCCGCCCCCAACTCTCTAACAAAAGCCTTCATTTGCATATGGTGTGCATCATTTACATATGGCTCCCTTTCTCTAGCTGCTCCTCCCCAAGTTTCTCTCCTCAGGCCAAAACTCTCTTCTTTACCCTACCTCCATTCCCAGGTCCTATCCAGCCCCAGAAGATACTCCAGTGGCTTGGAGGGCTCAGCTTCTCACTTTCCAACCTAGCCCCACTACATGAGATCACAGAATAGAATGTAAGGAGGGCTAGGGCAGACCTCCACCTCCATTTTACAGATGAAAAATAGTAAGGCAAGAGAAGTATACTGTCTTGGCCAAGATCCTACTGTCCTTGGATGGCTTCCAGAAGTCCCTGCAGAGGAACAAAGCTGGAGAGGAAGATGGGGAACTCCAAGGTGAGTGAGGCCTGAGGGGATGACCTCACTAAAAAAAATGTCACTCCCAGGGGCATCCCCATGGCCTGTCCACAGGGGCTAGAGGAAAACACCAAGTCCAGAGTTAAACTCTGCCCTCTGGCTCCACCAGAAGGGCTTCTTTTGAAATCTTCTACTGAGACAGGCCCTTTACTGTGGCTGAGTTTCGGGAAGAACTTGTGATAGCTTGGTTAGAGCGCAGGCTGGTTAGAGTCAGCCCCACTTCTGTCCCCAGCAATATGGCCTGGACCCATCCCTTCCTCTCCCAGGCCTCAGTTTCCACACTGAGAGTGAGTGAGTGTGACTCCGGAGAGCCCTGCCCAAAGGCACTTCACAATCAGGGTGCTGGCAAAAAAGGCAGGGCTGACACCTTCCCCCAGCCTCCATCACCCCTGGCCTCCAGGCAGACTCTGCTCAGAAGGGCCCCCTCCCACCTTCCTGGATCCACAACTGCTGATGCTTGGAGATCCCATGGGAAAGTCACCGCCACCACCTTAGGAAACCAGCTGCCAGGCAGTTCTCTCCCTAGCCAGGTCCCCTCCTTTGTGTTAGCAGAGAGGGAAGGGAGAACAAACAGACTTTCTTTGCAGTCAGACAGATCATCTGGGTTCAAATCCTAGACCCAATACTCAGGAGATGTGTTCTCTGGGCAAGTTACTCCATTTTCCTCATTTTCAAAATGAAATGTAAGTACCCACAGATCTCAGCAGGCTCTTCCATCTCTGTGCATCTCACTTACCCTCCTCCCCTGGGCTCATCTCTGCTCCACACTGCCCACTGGGAAAAACAATCCAAGTGCTAGGTAACCAGGCCCTCTGACATCCTCCTGCCTCCCACTCAGGGCCCTAAGGAGGATTCATTCTAGTCCTACAGGGCCCAGAGACCTATGCAGCAGGCAAACTGGTTGGTGCCACTGTGGGGCAGTTCTAGAAAAGGCAGCTGGGGCTACCTACTGTCAGCCTGCTCCGAGACTATGGCAGCTCCAAATCCTGGTGGCCAGGCTACCACCACCCTCACTCTCACTCCCCACACTGTGCTCTTACTTCAAGGGTTTCAGTCTCCTGAACATCTGTACAGGCAGTCTCACTGTCTTGATGCCATTACTCCGTCCCAGACCGTCTCCCACAGGGAGCCCTCCAATTCATACCCAAAGCAATCGCACAGTCACTGCCCTCATGCATCCCTGCAGCAGTGGCCCAGAACACCCACCAAGGCAGAGACAGGGTGCTTAGAGATCCCAGTATCAATCTCCATGGAGCCTTGTTTCTCCCAAGGCAAGGAAGCTGAGACTAAGGAGAACTAAGACTAAGTGACAACTGGTGGGAGGCTATAGAGCCAAGTGCCATCTGGGAGAAGGAAAGTGGGGCAAATAGGGACCCAACCCAGGTCAGAGATGGGGCTGAGAGAGGGAACTGGGCCCAAACCCAGAGGATGAAATGTATGTGTGTGTGGGGGGGGGGGCAATTAGGGGAGACCTACTTCAAAGATCCTAGGCAGAATCAGCCCCTGGGCCTCCAGCCAATTCGGGGCAATTATGAAGTCTGGCAGGCACTGCCCACGCAGGGCGGGCACCTCAGGCTGGGTCTGAAGCTGAGTGTGAAGCAGAGAGGCGTCAAACCATTTGGGCACAGTGACCCCAGGATCCGAGTGTGCTGGCAGAGACATAGTGCCTGGCCTTCGGGAGCCTGGTGGTCCCTAGGGTTGGCACCTCGGTGGGTCCTCACTGTGCCCAAGGCTGGGGCCTAGAGCTGGGGTGCCTATATCCACCCAGACTAGAATGGCGGTCTGGAAGTGCCCCTGAGGACGCGGGGCGGGAGTGTGGGTTGGGCGCTGCGAAGGGCTCTGAGGATAGAGGAGGGCCAGGCTGGGCGCCAGGTAGCAGGCACCTGCCGGGCGGGGCTGGGGGTTAAGGCAGGGGCCAGACTTACCCAACATTAGCAGCAGCAGCAGCGCAGGCAGCGGCGGCGTGGGACCGAGGGAGCCCATCCTACGAGGCCGGCGCTTGGAAGGCTCCAGGGGGCTGCGCGGGCTCTGGACGGCCAGGGATTCGGGGGGCGCATGCCCAGGTGGGGGAGCAAAGCAGAGCCGCAAAGCGTGGGTTCTCGGAGCGAAGCTGAGCCGAGTGGGAGCTCCCAAGTCCCCTCCCTCCTCCTCCCTCTTCCTCCCACCGCTTTTCCTCCCTTCTCAACCACTCAGTCCCGCCCCGCCCCGCCCGGGCTCCGCCCCCGCCCCGGTCACCGGTTACCAGCCCCTCCCCGGTCCCGTCTCGGTTCCCAACCCCTCCTCGACCCCTCCTGACCCCTTCTCAGCCCTGTTCTTGGGTCCTGGGCCTCGGCGCATCCCCGGTTCCCGGCTCCGCGCCGACTTCGGCCCTAGCCCCGACCCCACCCCTGTTCCCGGCTCCTCCCAGACCGGGGTCGCGGACCCGGGACCCTGTCACTGCCCCGCCCACCTCAGTCCTGGCCCCGCCCTTCTGGTCCCGCCCCTATTCCTGGCTCTGCTGGGAACCCGGCCCTGGACCTGGGCTCCGGCTCTGCCCCGACTCCAACCCCTGCACGCTGGCAGCGCCTGGGCTCAGCCAAATCCCATCCGCCACGTAACAGGGTGCACCCCCACTCTCACCTGCTGGCCTTTCCATGAGAGTTGGGTGCAGGGGCTCTGAGGTCGGTAAGGTGACTGGCCACGCACTTAGAATTTAGTTATTTGCTCTGGGCCGCTAGGCCTCGTTGCAAACTCCGCTAAAGTGGGCATGGGCGGGACCCAGGAGTTCCAGACACAGAGGATCTGGGCAGAAGGGCGAGTCAGGGCCCAGAAGGTCACTGGAGACCTGTTTGCCACTCCCTCAGGGCAGAACCAGAGGAAGCGGGTTAGGAGGGTGGGCTGGCTGGGTGCCTTCACTTCCTGGTTGGTGATCCTGGTCTATTTGCTTAACCTCCTTCTACCCTAGTTTTCTTGTTGGCAAATTGAGGTGGGATGGCATCCACCTCTAAGAGTTTTTGTGAGAGTTAATTGAGATAATATACATAAAGTGCTTGGCAAAATAAGAGATAAGGTGTTTTTGTTTTTAAATAAAATAGGAGATAAGGTGTTTTTGTTTTTAAATTATTTAAACTGCTTGCTAAGAGGTTTTGTTTAGACTTCAGAGGGTGAACTTGTGGTTCCAGTGAAGGAGCCTCTATTTCCAGTGAAGAAAAATGGTCTTCCCCTTGCACTGGGAAGGGGGGGCCTGCCCTGGAGGTGGGAGAATGGAAGAGGCCTCTTTCCTAGGGGCTTTGTCTCTTCTTCACTAAGTAGAAGGCAGGGAGTGGGGAGAGGCAGGAAGGTTGTGGCCAGAATGCGAAGAAGGGAAGCCAGGTCCAGAAAGCTAAGGCTATTATAGTGACCTTCTGTGGGAGATTACCCCAGAGCTCATCCAGCATTTTCACCCTCTAACCCCCTACCTATACCCACTCCCACAATACCCTTCTACTCACTCCCCACCCCCTTAGCAGAGGAGGAAACAGACCCTGAGAGGGGACGTAGCTCGAGCCAGACCAGACTTTCCCAGACTTCCTATTCCCAGAGCCTGGTACAGTTCCTGGCTCAGAGGAGGTGTTCAACTGAAGCCACATTCAGAGACTGACCAGAGAAGCTCAGAGGCAGAATGCTGGGGACCACCAAGGGAAATCAGAAGTCCAGGAGCAGGACAGTGGATGCCCCTTTCCTCCCACTCTGACATAGGCACAGCCTGATTTCCCCAGATTCATTTCACCTAAATCCATGCACAGGCCAGGTTGAGCTGTATGAAAACTGAAAGGCACAGGGAAGTTCTTGGAGGAAAACCAGTCCCTTTATTTGGAAGTAGAGTGGCTTTAATGCCTTGCTGATGTTTGAGAGATGTTGCCAGAACTCTTCCTTATCATCCTAGATGCCATTTATGGGAGGCCTACAGGATAAGGCCCTTTTGGATATGTTGACATCAGAAATGTCCAAACCTGTAGAGAATTTTTACGAGTTTATTTGAGCCAAACATGACAATTACTGGAAGCAAATCTCAATGGATTGAGAAAATGACAGTTTTGCAGCTCATTTTATACATTAGAATCAAAGAAGGAGACAAAAGGAGGGTTACATAAAATCCATTGGTGGTAGATTAAGGGAACAGGAGAAAGCAAAATGGGGAAATCTCTGAGATTGGATAAAAAGGCAAAATAGAGAAATGCATACTTCTCTTACATTGGTGGGTAGAAGATAGTTAATAATTAACATTTACAGCACATAGAGGTGGTATTCAAGGAACAAGATAACAATGAGGATTCTGTGGTCTCGTGCTCTTTTGCTGGTGGTTGTACCTTGAGAGGCCTGGAAAAAATTACTCTGACCTTTCAAAGGTATGTTATCTTAGATGCAAAAAGACAAGAGACAGGCTCACTTAAGGTAAAGATAGACCTTTGTCAAGGAAGCTAGCTACAGGCCTAGGATGGGACTACCTGCCATGACTTTATTTTAGTTAGGAATTTTTGTGTTTAAATCATCCTGTGTGGTTACTTTCAGTCTTCAGGTTTGTAGGGCCTGCCACAAGGCCTCCACTGAGGTTGTCAGATTTCGCATGTAGCCCCTTTTTCATCCACAGATATTATTTCTAATCTTCATAGCGTATTTTGTCAGGTGGTATCATTTAACAGCAGAGAAGACTGAGGTTCAGCAGGGTTAAGCATTTTGCCCAAGGCCACATAGCTTTTAAGTGGCCAAGATATGAGGAGTTCATACCTTGTACCCAAAGCCCCAAATCTGCCAACACCCCATTGTCTCTCTTCCCAAGCCTCTCCACCCTATAAATTCATTTATTCAACAAATACTGACCAGGCCAGACCTCAATATGTGGGAAACAAGTCCAGCATGGTCCCCTGCCTTCAGGGAACATGCTGGGGTACCAGGGAGATGTATCATAAGTAAGTAATAACGTACCCCCAGTATGAGTGTTATGAGAGGTTCACTCAGGAATTTGGGGGTAGGTTTGTATTGTGTCTTCAGCTGTGATGAAGCTGAGGAAACTGCAGCTTCTTCCGTTGCTCCTCCCCAGACTGTGAGTTCCAGAGGCTGCCAGCAGGGGGAGCCCATAACCCAGGCCTGAGTCACCCTTAGACGCTTATGTAACTTGGAAAACTGGGGGAAGGAGAGCAAACCCCAGGCATGAGGCTTGTCACACATACAGACAGACGCATGTACCTGAGATAACACAGAGAAATTCATGCAGAAAGACATTACACGCACATCCCCACAGAGCGATGCACAGACACACACAACACATGGACATGCTGTCAATGAGGGATATGTGGCATAGACATGAAAGCACTCCTGTATCCTCCCCATCTGGCCCATGAGAAAAAACTGCACAGGCTTACCCAGCACCTTGGCTGATGCCTGTGGTGGGATGAGCAGAGAAAGGAAGAAGGCAGCCTTCCCATAAGCCTCAGGCCAGCCTGAGACAAGAGGGAGGAAGGAAGCCTGGTATTGCAGAGTCATGGGTGAGGGATGCATAGAGACCACAGGGCCTGTAGTCAGTGCCATCACCTGCTTTTCGCTCGCCCTCCACGTACAACCAGTTATGAGCATACATCAGACACCAGGCCTGTGTTTCACATGCTTATTTAATTATCCCTCAAGATGACATATGTACAAGGCACCAAGGTGGCACTGAGATGTCCTGAGTATCATTAAAGATAATTAAGACTGATGCTGTCCTAAAACAGTCTATCATCTGGCTGAGATGTCACAACCATGACACATAGTTCTCAGAGAGGCACATTCAAAGACAGGCCCATCAACGTATTCTGACCTGTGCCAGGTCCATAACATGATCTCATTTAATCCTCACCAGAACCTTGTAAGGTCAGTGCTACTATTATCTGTGGGAGGAAACTGAGGTGTACAGAAGCTTAGGATTGTGTGCAAGATTAATGGATTAGTTACTGACCAAACTCAGATTCGAACCTGGGATTATCTGAGTGTGGAGGAGTCTGTGCTTCTAACCAATGTTACATGGCTTCTTAAAAGCTGACATGGACCCAACAGACACAAATACACACCCAGCTATTGACACAGACAGCACCTTAAAGAGAGTGACAAACATCAAAGAAACAAGCACACATACCCACCAGACATTAGACATATAGAAATGCTACAAACACTCACATAGTACTTAACTCTCTCTCTCTTTTAAATGCATATAAATCCTAGCTTGGTGGATGCTAAAAATCACACACAAGAATGTTTATAAAGCCTTGACCCATACTGCCATAATGAGCCATGTTTTCCACCCACCCCAAAGAGAACATTCTCTCTGTCTACTTGTTGAGAGGCAGAAGCAAAAAGACAAGACAGAGACAGAGCAAAAACCTGCCTTCACTCTGACAACCAACTCACATAGTGATACACTGAAGCAGCTTCACACTCGAAAACCCCGGCACACACCACGATAAAAACACAGACATCATGCGCTCCCAAACACGCTCGCAGAATAATGGAGCCTTCTCCCACACACACATATGCACGCTGGACCCTCTCTCTCCTTCCTCCCTAGCCAGGCACCCACATTATTATGGTGTCGTGTGTGTGTGTGTGTGTGTGTGTGTGTGTGTGTGTGTGTCTACTCCCTGAGCCTTCCTCTTGCTCCAGCTGAGCCCACACTCTTTTCCAAGTTCTCAAACTCTATGACCAGGGTGTGGAACCGCTGTTAAGGAATAGAAGACCTACAATACCGTTGCTGGCCTTGGCACAATCTAGCCCTGACTCCTGAAAAGGCCCTGCCATTTCTATGCCCAGGGTTAGTGCCAACTGCCACCCACTCCAGAAGGCCATGGATGGATTCCTCTGAGCTGGAATCCCCTCCACTGACAAGTCTCTTGCTCTCCAGTTCATAGGCTGGGCATCTGGGCTCCACCCCAGATGCACACCCCATCCCTCTCCTCTATTTCCAGTCAGTTAAGAGGGAGCCAATGGCACAGACATATGTCTGGAGGGTGGCATGGGCTAAGGCAACTCCCACTATGTGATATCATGTCTTCTCCAATCAGGCAGCAGGGATGGGGAAGGGGTATCCATCAAGGACAGAAGATGGCAGAGGTTTGGCTAGACAGAGGTTTTTGGGCTAGGTGTTGTAGATGAGCCTCAGGGGACGGAAGGGGGTTAGCTCAGGTAACTGCCTCTGAGTCACTGAGGTCGAGCAAGAGATAGATTTGGAGAACAGATCATTTACAAGTTTGTCCATACCCAGCTCTGAGTGAAGTGAGGAGGGGGCACCAATACTCACTAATATTTACTGAACACCTGCTCTGTACTAGGCTGTGCTCTGAGCACTGCACGTATCTGCACACAGTCCTCACAACAACCCACAGGGGAGCATGATTGTTACCTGTTTTGCAGACTGGAAAAGGAGGCCCAGAGAGATGATCTCACTTACCCAAGGTCACCTGGCTAGCAGATGGTAGCTCCAAGATTCCAATGCAAGATGTTTGACTCCTGAACTTAAGCTCCTAACATTCTTCTTCCTTGTGCTTCCCCAACCTGCACACACCTAATCATATACACACGCGTGTGAGCACACACATATACACACGTACCTGGTGCCTATGCAACCTTTCGAAATAACTTTTTCCACAAGTGTATCTTCAGCTTCTAGCACATAATAGGAGTTCAATAAATATTTGTTGGATGAATGAATGCAGTGCTGGAGGCCCTTGTGGCAATACAAGGGCAGAAAGGGACATGGGGGGATTTCACACACATGCTCACCTAACTCTGAGGTCCCAGCCCATCAGAGTATCCTAGGTGGGGAAACAGAAGTGTGGTTAACTGGGATCCCTGAGATGGAGGGAACCTTAACTCTCCCCACTGATGAGAAGACAAGGAACTTGAGGAGAAATCTGAGGAAAGAGTACGGGAGCACACAGCCATCTCAGCCAACTCGGGTCCTGCTTGTCACCATTCCCTGGCACAATGTCACAAGCTCTTCCCAGGCCTCTCTCTGGACAGCCACTGCCTCCTCCGCAGTCCACACCTGGACTCTCCAGGGCCCTGGCATGCCCTGGCTGAAGGGAGAACAATTCGACTTCTCCCTAGTCCAACTGAAACAAGATGGAATTTTCCCAAAGGCTCTCTGTTGGAAAGTGAAGGGAAAACAAAGCCAGAAATAAAGGCTACAAAAAACAAACAGACAGAAGGGTAAGGATGAAGGAGCTCACCACGGGAGAGAGTGGGCCCAGAGTCCTGACACTGCTGTGACCCCTGATCCCACAGCACCCTGTCCTCAACCCTTTAATGGCACTTCCCGCTCTACATTGTCCAGGGCTTGTTTATATCTGCATCTCCATTTGGCTGTGAGCATCTCAAGGTCACTGTTGGCTCTTTTTGGCTCCGCTCCCATGCCTAGCACAGTGCCTGGCAAGGAGTAGAAGCTCCACAGAAATTTGCCAAGTAATTGAGCAAGACAGTGGGCAAGTGCTTGAGTGAAAGAGAGGGAAGCTGGGTCTTTTGTCTCTGGTAACCAGATCACTTCCATGGTGGGCACTGTTGCTCCTTCTGGAGTTTGTCTCATACTGGTAACTTCCACTCACAGCCGACACAAAGCTTGACCTGTGTCAGCCTAAACCTTCCATCTCTCAGGAAACAATCTAGGCTATGCTCTGGAAAGGGAAGGGTGCTAGAAATCTGATTCATCTAAAAGAGGAACGTTTTAGTCCCAAGGCCAGGACATTGAAAAGCAAGGGCAGAAAATAATGGAGCATTCGAGTTCTCAAAACAACCCTATTTGTTAGAGCTGTTAAAAAAAATCCAAAGCTCAGAGAAACTAAATTTTGTCCAGTGAGCGGTAGACTAGAATTTCTTATCTAGGCTTTCTGACCCCTCAGCAATCTAGATCACATTGCCATGTTGCCTCCGTATAAGACAAATCGTCATCCCAAGAATGAGCTGGGGCCTGGGGGAATGACAAGGGTACAGGTCCGGCCAGCTGGCAGGACAGAGTGGCGGGGAATCCAGGCCAGCAATACTGCCTGCTCCAGGTGGGCACTGAAGCATCAAGCATTGGCACTGAGGATGGCACTCCTGAACTAGATGTCCCTGGGGATAGGGGTCTGGATAGAACAAACCTAAAAATTAGAAGATGATGCAGGTTACCAATCAGGAGTTGAGACACGTGAAATAAAGCTTCTGTGTTCCCAACTAAGTCAAAACCTTTGGGCCTAGGATTCCAGAACAAGACAGCACAGCCTTGAATGGACCTGGATTTACCAGCTGTGTAGCCTGCATCCCCTACTTGAGGAAGCTTCTCAGCATCTTTGTATCTCTATTCCCCCATCTACAAAATAGAGCTGTTGTGAGGACTAAACTGGATAAAACATGGAAAGTGCCAAAGTGCTCAGCATAGTGTATCATTGACTGTTAGCACCGAGGAGTTAGAGATCTTAAGAGCAGTCTAGCTCAGTGGTTTTCAACCCTGCCTGAACGTTGAATCATCTGAGGAGCTTTTAAAAGATACAGATGCCTGGGCCCCACCTCAGACCAATTCCTCTTTTAGATGAATCAGATTTCCTGGGGGTGAGGCCCGAGCATGGGACATTAATATACAGCTGGGGGCAAGAACCCCTACCCAGTCCAATGCCCTCACTTTATTGATGAGAGGTAAAGGACTTATTCAAGTTCACACAGCTAGTTAATGGTAGAGCAAGTTCTATATGGCAAGCTCTGCCCTTGCTCCAGTCCAGCCCAGGGTGATTTCTAGTACTACATGGCCCAGCCTCTACTCCCACATCTTTGGGATGTATCAGATAATCACCCTGGTGGGAGACGAGTCCAAGCCCACCCAGTGTGACTCAGCAGAAATGGAGGTAAAGAAGTAAGGGGAGCTTGAAGAAATGAGGAACAGTCCTTGAGGGCTAGGAGCTGGCCCTGGGGAGACCAGGTCAAAGGATGGGGACTAAATGGCATGAGATTCTGACAAAAAGAACATGACACGGGAACCTTGCTTGCCTTGATTGTAATAGTCTCTCCAGTACCTTGCACTGGCACACAGTAAGTGCTCTACAAATCCTGGGATAAAGTCTGAATAATGCAATGTCATGAAAATGAGTATGTACTATTGACTGAGTCTGCCAGGGGGCACTCACATTCCCAATGGGTAGTGCTGAGAACATCCAGACAGAAGCTCAAGAGTGAAAGGATCTTGAACTTGCAGAGAAACTGAGGCACAGAGGAGGCCCAGCTCCCTGAAGCCCCAGGGAGAGCTGGTTATATAAGAGTAACACTGCAGCCCTGTGTGCCAGATATTTGCAGGGCATCCTGTCCTAGCCCGGTGTCTGGAACACCAAAGAGGACAGACAGACAAACAGAGCTATATCCTGGGTCAAGTGGAGGGGTTCTGGTAAGGAAAGAAGGAGGTAGGAAGGAGGAGGCGGAAGGCAGAGCCATGCTGCCTCTTGATAGGGGGAATGGGGAGGCGGGGTGCCTTGGGCCAGTGGCTGGATCAGATCTCTGGCCAAAGCAAACCTGCCTCAGGAGGCTGGGGGGCTGTTCCCTCCCAACCCAGATGGAATCAAAGACAAACAGGAACCCTAGAGGGCCCAGCTGTGACCCTTGCCCCCACACTCAGCAAGGCCCATTAACCCCAGCCTCCCCATCACCCCTGACATACTTTTCCCAGCCCAAAGATTCTGTGGAAATAGATTCATCTGGTATTTGCTGATTAAAAGCCAGCCAAGAAATGTTAGGTTCCTCCAGCCTCATCCCCAACCTGGCATTCTCCCCCAAAGGTATTCAGACCCTGTTCTCTCTCACAGGAACTCTCCGTAAGAAACCAGGGTAGTCTCTGCCCAAACCCAGAGCCCTTCCTTGCTGCTATGCTAAGAGTTAAAAGAATTAAACTTAATTCTGTGGGTCATACTAATAAACAAAATAGCAGTATCTGTCACTTGGATCTCCTGAACCCAGGTCTCCAATAGTTGGTTGTCGCACAGATAAAACCTTTGGAAACTTTTGTTCACCTGAGCCGAGCTATGAGCTAAGGAGAAAGAATTTGGGGATCATCAGAGATGCAAAGTGACCTCAGAGATTTTCTAACTCTGCTCCTCGTTATTCAGATGAAGACAGCAAGGCCAGAGTGGGAGTAGCCCTTGTCCAAAGTCACACAGCTGGCTAGTGGCCCCACCAGGACCAACCTCAGCTGGCCTGATTTACAGGCATGAACCCTTCTCACCAGGGCGTGGTAGAGAAGGTGGGATGGGAAGATGTGCCTGGAACAACACTGGGCCACCATGCTCAGGGAGGAGGGTTGACACAGGCCCTGGGCCACACTGCTGATCCTTTCCTTATTCTCCTTAGACTACCACCTAGATGTCTAAGGAGCACACGAACATGGAGCTATCCAACCCAGAGAGCAGCAAAAGTACAACAGAGGTGGAATCGGAGCAGAGGCAGAGAAGCTGAGGGAAATTCTTCTGAGTGCTCTTTTCTCCATTTTCTGAATTCTTTCTAAAAGTGGTTTTAACAATAAGAAATGATAAGAATAATCTGGGGAAAAGATGAAAGATGACAAAAGTAAGGAGAGACAGAGAAAGAAGTTTTTATAATCCATTTGGAGTAGATTGAAAAGAAAGACCAGAAAAAAAGCAGAGGAGCAGATATCAAGAGAGATAGAGAGAAAACCCAGCACCGTCCCTGTGGCCCAGTGGGGAAACTGAGGAAGCAGCAAGACTTGGACAGCCACTCTGTGGCTCTGTGCCCAAACTTCCTACCACAAGGTTACTACGATCTTCGGGAAGTGGGAGGAGAGAGGTCTGGAGAAGAAGGAGGAGTAAAAGGCACCTTTGTTGGACACTTGTTATGTCCACTCCAGGCCTTCCCAGACTCCCTATCTATCCTATAACCCCAAGACAGCCTCTCCTTGAAAAAATAAATTTTCACCCACACCCCCAGAAGGCCCTGGAAGCCCGACAGTGGTGGCAAGACCACAGGCCCTGAGGAAGAAGAGAAAGGAGAATTGGAGAGAATGAAAGAGGAGGAAAAGGAGAGACTGCTCAGAGAGGGCTGGCCGCAGGGAGGAGGAAGAGAGCAAGCAGCGCTGGTGAGCTTGGCCCAAATCAGGACTGGGGCAGAGAAGTGGGGTGAGGGGGTGGGAGGAAGGACAGTGGGGGTGATAGAGGCTCCCAGTGCTCCTTCCCTCCCACTCTCCCTCCCTCCGTCTCTTTCATGATCTTGAAACAACCTTCAAGTCTGGGCTGAAGGCCCCAGGAGGCCAGTCACTTTGGAAACAAAACTGTTTCTCGGAGACCTTGAAAACCCACATGCAGCTGAGCTGCATCCCCACCCCTTCCTCATGCACATGAGCATTCTCCCACGAACTCTCACGTACACCCACACTGGCCACACACACTTGCACACACCAGTACACAAATAACATTTTTAACAGGTTGACCACACATTCCAATGAGTGTTGCCTTCTCCTGTCTGAAGGAGCTTCTGCTCTGGAATTACCGTTCGGTAGCTTCGCCCAGTCTCTTCCCCACACACGGAACCTCACACCATTGTCCCCTTCAGCCGCTAACACACACAGTATGCACATAAATGTGTGTAAGTGTACATTCCTCTGTCTCTTTTTGACCCTCTCCAGGTCTTGGCCTCTCTCTCTCTCTCTCTTACACACACACACACACACACACACACACACACACACACACACACACACACCTCTTCCCAGAGCTCCCTATGCCAACCATGCAGTTGACTCAGGACCCTCAATCCTGCCTTTTGTCAAACCCCTCTCTGCCCTATGACTTTCTCTCAAACCCACTCCCCAAATGAGTCACCCTGATTCTCCCACCTCCTGCTTTCAAGTCTTTCTTACTCTCTGCTTTGTTCCTCTCATTCCAAGGGCACCACTGATTATGTTCGAAAGAAGCAGCAGCCCAATCCAGGCACCCCAGATCAAAGGACCAGGTATCTATACCCATGTCCTGGAGTCTGAGGTCCAAAGTGGAGGAAAAAGAAGTAGACTCCCAGGGCACTTACACTCACCTGAGCAGGAAGAATGTTCAGGGATACATGCTAAGGAATGGGCCCTGGGTGTCCCATCCACCCTTTCTTTTGTCTGAGCCCCAAACATGGGAGCAGCAGTGCCCTTGGGGCTGTGCACTGACCCCAGTGCAGAGCATAGCAGAGGTGCTAGGCTGTATGCGCACAGGAAGGACACAGTCTTTTTTGGTATAGGGCTTGGGCACAGGAACCAGAGCTGAAGCCTTGGAAGGACTCGGCAGTTCTGGGAGGTACCAACAGGGAGAGGGTGGGGAGTAAAACCGGTGAGAGCCAGCGCCTGCCGTCTACACATCTTCAGGTTCTAGGGCTAGTTTTCTCATCTATCTCACCTTTGTCCTGGAGCGGGCTGGGCAGAATATAACCCAGGTACTAAGCAAGAGGTGCTTCCTAAATCCGAAGTCATTCTCTAGTCTACCCCAATCCCAGAGCAAAGCTGCCCTTCAGTTGCCCTGGTCTTGAATGACCCAGCCACCTGTGGGCCACCCTTCTAGTGACTTCTCAGCATTCTCTCCTAATGTCCAACCACAAGACTTCTTACTACACCTTCAGCTACTTCTCTCACTCTCCTCTACACACAGGGGCTTGAACTGGGATCTGTTTTTCTCTGTTTCTTCTCACTGCCTGTTCTCCCCCAGGCCCAAATTCAAGGTTAGCTGAGGGCCCATAGAGAGGCGTCTGCCACATCCTACCCATCCTTTCAGCTTGTAACCCAGGAGGCAAGGGCGGAAGCAGGATGTGACCTTCCGGATCCCTGTAATGGAAAATCTCCACCGAAGGCCAGGAGGGGGCCAGTTATTTAGGGAATTCAGACTTGAGCCCTGTGCCCTCAGAGTGGATTTGGTGGAGGAGATGGAGGGGACGGGTAGATAATCCCTCTGCAGGGAGTTTCCTCTGGTGCCAGGCAGGGACCCAGCCCAGCCAGAGGCACCTGAAGCCTCTGGACTGAAGGCCTCGCCCCCTCCTTCCTTCCCTCCCGGCTTCTTTTGGGCTCTGGGTGTTCAGGCCTGCTTCCAGTTCACTGGTTTCCCTCCACGCTGCCCTCTGTGTGCCCAGGAAACGGGGACCCTCCAGGAGAACCCTTCCTCTGACCGTTCCCAGGAGAAGGCAGTGGTGGGGTTTTTCTTCTCTCTCTGCCCGTTCCAGCTCCCCCTTCCTCCCTTTGCCCTTCATTCTTTGGCTCTTTTATCAAATGGGCAGCAACAATGCTCCCAGACCAGCTGGTCTCACCTGGCGTCGCATCTCCTCCACTCTGAGCTAGCTGGTATAAGGTCACAGACACCCCTACCAGCCAAGGAGATGCCCCCGCCCCTCCATCTCCAGACTTCCTGCTGCCTCTTGAGCCACCTTTGGCTTTGACCAGGGTCCCTCAGAGGCACTTCATATACAGAGCTTGGCCTGGGTTCCAGCACTAGCTACTTTTTCTGCTTCAGTGTCCCCTCCACCTCCACGGTAGAGGAAACAGTCTCTGTTACTTTCTCTGGGAGGTTGGATGTAGGCTCAGGAGACCTGAGTTCTGATTCTACAGCTTGTATTGTTTAATCTCTCTGGGCTTCAGTTTCCCACAGGGAAAATAAGAGGAGAGTGGACCAGGTAGCCTCTGGGATCCTGGGAGGCTGGGGGGACTGCTCCCCTCTGTCCATCCCTATGAGACCCATCTTCACGCTCTTGCTCCACACTGCCTTGCAGGGGAGGCGGGGGAGACAAGTGCATTTGCTGAGGGGGAGCACACAGCGGGACAAACTGACTGCCACTGCCAGTTGCTTAAGGGGCGGGAGGGGAGGAGTCCTCAGGGATCCTGTTTCAACAAACGTTTCTTTTCCAAGGAGGGAAGGCGGGGGGAAGGGGGGAGAGGGACCTATTTAAAGCTACCCTGTTGCTGGCCCTCTGTCTGGTTGCCCGGGTCTCTGGCTGTCCCAGACCACGGTGTGGGCTTGGGAATTTTCCTGCTGATCTCTCCAGCCTAGGTCCCCTCAGCCACTTTGCCCCAAGATGGGCCGTGGGGTGAGTATCCCCAAAGAGCAGGGGTGGCTCTGTGGGAAGGAGAAAGGCTCTCTGAAGGCTGAGGGAGGCTAGAGAGAAATGATTAGGTGGGATGGTATGTGGAAGGAGGGTCAGAGAGAAGCCGATCCGCTGAGGTAGTTTGAACTTGGAACTCAGTCTCCTGGCTACTACGCTACAAAGCGTACACGGATCCACTGCTCACATGCCCAAGTGCCCTCCTCTGCAGCACTCCCATAGTCAGCTCCACAGCCCTCTACACCCATCCCCTCCAGCTCTCCCTCATCTGCATTCTTCATCTCTGTCCCATACCCAGCAATCTCCTGACTTCCCAGCTAAAGGGTTCTTTGGTACTGCTGATCCTCCCTGTCTTAGCCACCCTCTGAAAATATTCATTTCTTTGGGAGTCCCAGCCTGAGAGGATGTGGGTCCAGGAAGTTCTGGGTACCAGCTCCAGGGGCCCTGAGTCCCAAGGACAGCTGGGAGGGGTGTGGGGGAAAAAGAGTCATGTGCACCCAGACGCCAGCCCAGCACTCCTCCAGATGTCCCAGGCAGCACTGTCCTGCCTTGGGCTTTGGGGACTTTCCCAGAGGTGAGGTCTGCCTCTCCCCGACCTCCCAGTCCACTCCTGCCTATGGCATTCTGCAACAAGGGAGATGCCAAGGGGAAATTAATAACTATGGCGGTGGGGCTGGGGGTGGGGTGGAGGCAAGCACCAAGCCTTGGATTCTTGGAAATGAAATTTCTGTATGGAGAATTACACACTGTGCCCATGGCTTTCCTTTTACGCAATGCTGGGCACAGGGAGCCACGGGGAATATGAGGAAAGAGCGGGGCTGTGGGGACTGTGGGGAGTTTCTGGGCCCAGGAGGGTCAGGCAAGGACGTGCTACTGCAGTGAGTTTAGCAGCTGGGAAAACTCTGAGCTTGGACACCAGGGTTCCTGAGCTAGGGTGTGAGCTATAAATAGAACATGTGTGCGCACGCACCTACAACTCATGTGCTTTCCATAAGCTGGAGATGGTGCAGATATTCATGGATGAGCACCTGTGTTTTTGTCTCAGCGGGCAAATTCAGGAATGTACAGGCCCCCAAACATGCGTAAGCATTGATATGCTGCTTGAGACCTTCAAACTGCTCCTCGGCATCTCTTGTTCCCCGAGTGAAAGGGAGTCCCAACTGAGGTGCCGGACCTCTGAGGGGAGGTCAGGTGACACTCCACTGCCTCACCCAGAGTGGAGAGGAGGGAGGCAGCCTTCTCCCCTGCTCCCCAGAGAACAAGGTGGACCCAGCTCAAGAGGTCTTGCTTGGGAAGCCATTTGACCTTGACTCCTTCAGGGGACTCCAGTCGCTTGGGGTCTGTGCTTCTCCTCTAGCATCCCCTTCCCTGCCACCCCCCGTAGCAAGTCAGGCAGCAGATCCAGTTCTGCTTGGACTTAGGGCAGAAGCCTGGAGTTCAACCTGCCGGAAGACCTCTGAGGAGGTGAAGCAGCCCCTACCCTCATCCCCCTCTGGGATTCATTCTGCTTCCATTGCTTTTCCCCTGCATCTTCCCTCCGAAGAAAGGCCTAACTGTCACCTCATCACACTGTGGCCCTGAAGGGCAGCGTGGGAGTTGGGGGAAGGGACGGCACTGGTAGGAGGGAAGCTGGCCTGCTCCAGCTGCCACTGAGAGGCTGCAGTGGGGGGAGCAGTGGCTGACTTCCAGCTTCCCCCACTCTGTCCCAGCCTCTGGCTTTCTCAGAAAGAACTCTCTGTTCTCCTTTAGCATTCAAGCCCTGGACTGGGACTTGTGGTTGGGGGAGGGAGAAAGAGTGTTGGTGGGGGGGTGGTCCTTACTTCCTCTCTTTCTTTCTTGCCTGGGCAGCCTGCTGGCCCCAAATCTCTGCAGGCTCCTGGCGACAAAGGCTGAGATCCTTGCCAGGGCAGGGGGAGGGGGAAGGGCCGTGTGTCCCAAGCTCTGTGCCTGCCTGAAGGAGAGCATAGTGGGAGCTAAGGGAAGGGGGTGCCGCATTCTGCGTGGGGCTGCTCGCTTGGCCACCATCCAATACGCCCAAAGTGCGTGGGCTGGCAATTTTTTAAAACCATGCATTGGATTTTAAGCTTCATAAACTTTATTCTACATCTAAATGTACAGAAATTCTCGGGCCTCTGCTCCTTTGCCCAGCAGCACTCCTCCGCTGTGGGCACCAGGCCGATTCCTGCCCCTAAAGCTCCGGAGGGCCACATCGAAGCTCGAAGCTCGTCCAGCCATCGTTAGCCTTTCATTCATTTCTCAGCCCTGTCCCATCAACGACAGAGTTCACGTATCCAAAGCATTTCAATCCATACAATGAACTCTCTTAGGTCACCTGGGGAAGGAAGAGGGGGCAGTGCTCAGAAGCCCTCCCCACCTATCTGTAGGGCTGCTTCAGTCTCCCCAAGGTGATCAGCCTTTAGAAAGCCAAAATTATACTTGACCCATGGACACTTCACATGGAGACAAATGCAAACTTCAGTGTCTAGGAGATTACAGAGTCCACTCTCACTGCACATCTTCTGTCCTGATGTCATCAGTCGGTCAGATTCCTCCCTCTCTAGAGGCTGGATTTGTGTCTATGATCAGAGCAGCTGCCTGACTCTGATGAGAAACAAAGGCATTATCATGGAGCACGGAGGGATTTTAGGGCAGTGAAACTACTCTGTGTGAGGCCATAATATTGGATTCATGTCATTTACAGTTGTCCAAACCTGTACAGTGCACAACACCAAGAGTGACCCCTAAGGTAAACTCTGGCTTTGAATAATATGACTGATGTGTCAATGTACGTCTATGGACTTCAGCCTATGGACTAAGAGAAGTATGACACTCTGGTAGGGGACACTGATCTCAGGGTAGACTGCATATGTAGAGACAGCAGTATATGGAAAATTTCTGTTCTTTCTGCTCAATTTTGCTGTGAACTTAAAACTGCTCTAAAAGAAAAATCTACTTTTAAAAAATGCATAAGAAGAGAAAACCTTGGCCATAAATCTCACCCAGGTATCCCTTCCTTATGGAAAAAAAAAAAATTACACCATAGAATAGAAAAGCTCATCCCTAAACATCCAGCATAGAGAAAGAAACTGGGCAGACCCAGTGACAAGGACGAGATAATCCTAAGGGATGGGGAGGACAGGGGCCTGGGGAGAAAGAGGGAGTAAAGAGGCATAAAAACTTCCTGCCCTCTCCCCCCGAAGTTCTCTATGGGACCCTGGAAGCCTGGTGGTGGTGAGGAAACCACAGGCCCTGAGAGGAAGGGGAAAATGATAGCCTCATGAGGATCCTGCTAAAATGTTTACCTGATTTCACTAGAGGACCCAGGAATGCCTAGACCTAAGAGCTCTATGCATTTTAATTTTAGATTTATCCTCAGAGACCATTTACTTTATTTTTGGGACAAATGAGGCTCAGGTTGTGAGCCCCATTACCTAGTTGTGCTTTGGGGCCTCGAGTCCTGCAAATTGCCTCTTGCTGGGCAGAGGGCTCTCAGCAATTTCGTGGCCCCATTTCCTGGACACGCTCTGACCCTCCTTCTACTGACTTCTGTCAGCCCATGAGGTTTGATCATTCCATTTCCACTCGCCACCACCAGGCCCTGTAGTACCCTAGCCTCCTCCAGACACTTTCCTGCCCTGCCCCCTGGCTCTGCAAAGACTCTTATTCCCCCAAATTCCTAACTGTCTCTACTCCTCAATGAGCAAAGTAGCCATGGTGTAGGGACAAAGACGTCCCTACAGGGTGCTTCTACCCCTCACCAATCCTCAACCCTGCCCACCCCCTTCCAGGATTCTAGATGGTGTAAGGTGGTAGTTTTAAAGTTTTTGTATATTTTGGTTTGTATTTAGCAGCAGGTTTCTTTCAACAAACAAAATTTTAGCAGAAGCCCAAATACTAAACATCTAAGAGTGAGCTCCTGAGTCCTGATCCCCTCAGCCTTCTGTGAAATTTAAACATAGAGCCCCACAGCTCTGCCAATAGTTTGCAAACTGAGGACCTGGGGTCCCCTCCACTCTCCACTCTCTTTTTCCTCCCTTGAGAAGATCACTACTTTGAACCCATTGCCCCCACTTCCAATGCCTGGGCTGTCTGCAGTCAGGAGGGAATAGAGGCTCCAGCCCCTGTCTTCCTTGACTCTCTGGGCTCCCCTTTTCTCCTGCAGGCTGGACGCGAGTACTCTCCTGCAGCCACCACTGCGGAGAATGGGGGCGGCAAGAAGAAACAGAAGGAGAAGGAGCTGGATGAGCTGAAAAAGGAGGTGGCCATGGTGAGGCCCATAGCCCACCTGGCCAGGCTATGGAAAAGGGGTCCCATGCTAGAAGAGCTGCCCCCACAGCCCAGTGCACTCAGATAAGATCGAGCCCACCCCTCCCATGCTCCTTGCCTCGCCCCTCTGCCTGTTGGTGCCATCATGTGCATTCTACACACACACACACTCAGCCTCCCTCCCCAAAGTAACTCTGCTTCCCTTCCCCAGGATGATCACAAGCTGTCCTTGGACGAGCTGGGCCGCAAATACCAAGTAGACCTGTCCAAGGTGAGTGGCAGGGGGACTCTGGGGAAGACACCAAAGAGGTAAGAGAACTATGCAGCAACAGTGTGCAAGGGACCTTAAAACTGTACTCCATGCCTCGTCAGAGACAGGGAAACAGAGACCAGCAAGAGACTAGTTGATGGCAGAGCCAGAACTAGAGCCCAGATCCCCTGCTTCCTAGTCTATGACTCTTTTCCTGTGTACCTGGAAGCCAGGACTCCTTAGAACAGCAGTCCTCAACCTTTTTGGCACCAGGGACCGGTGCTTCTATGAGAATGCAATGCCTGATGATCTGAGATGGAGCTGAGGCGGTGATGCTAGCACTGGGGAGCAGCCGTAAATACAGATGAAGCTTTGCTTACCTGCCCCATCACTCACCTCCTGCTGTACAACCTGGTTCCTAACAGACCACAGACCAATGCTGTCCAAAGCCCAGGGGGTCAGGAACCCCTGCCTTAGAACCCAGGCCCCAGAGGGCCTCCAGGCAGGGCTTTCCCTCTACCCTAAGCAGCCTCAGTGATAAATGAACAACCTTTTAAAGGACTGACATACATGAAATTGTGGGGTGACCCCTACTATTCTTACAGTAGTATGTTGTCCCAAGGTCACATTAATAGCAGCACAATAGCAGCAAACCTATCATATTGAAAGATAAAAATTTATTAATCAAAAACGTAGTGATGTAACCTCCTCCTACAGGTCTTCCCTGGTTGCCCAAATTTTATGTCCCCATTCCTTTACCTTACTTTATTTTCATTAATAACACTTTTTACTCTCTGGCAGTAACATTTATTGATTGTGTGGAACCTACCTAGATCATAAACTCCACAAGGTGGGGACTTTGTGAATCTTGTTCATCTCTGGGTCCCCAGAGCTGACAATAGAACCTGCCATGTAGTAGATGCTTGACACACATTTATTAAATAAATGAGTGGAAAGATAGAGAGGTATATAAGAAGTGGCCTCTACCTTTGAAGAATGCAACATCTAGTAGCAGAAAAGAATGCAAACAGAATTCCAGTGCCATTTTGTGAGTGTAGTTTTAGACAAATGCCTGAGATAAAATGGGATGCAGAGAGGGGCATCTGAACCAGCCTGGGGCTAGGGGAACAGGGCCAGGCAAGGCTTTCTAGAGAAAGTGATAGGTGACTGCCGAAGCTGTGTGACACTGATGGTCAATAATGTAGGACTCTTCTTGAATCCTTGGCTAAGTGGGGAATCTGGAAGAGAAATAGTGGGAAGAACCCATTGCAATGTCTTTCCAGGGAGCCTTAGCCAGGCTGCCTCAAAAGGAGATTATTGTGGCTGAAAATGTGTTTCAATCCAATGATAACCAGAGAATGGGGCCACACTTAAAACCTTTCTCAGCCTTCAAGGCTTCCAACAGCCACTGCAACACATCGCCTCCTTCGTGTGGCCTCTCCTGATGGTTCCCTAACCCTTCCAACCAGGTGGGATTTTCCTCTCCACCTGGACATTATTTCCCACCAAGGAGCTGGTGGAAAGTGGTGAGAGGCTGGGTTTGTTCCAGATGTGATCTCCCGCACTTCTCCTTGCCTCCCTCAGGGCCTCACCAACCAGCGGGCCCAGGATATTCTGGCTCGAGATGGACCCAACGCCCTCACTCCACCCCCAACAACCCCTGAGTGGGTCAAGTTCTGTCGCCAGCTTTTCGGGGGCTTCTCTATCCTTCTGTGGATCGGGGCCATCCTCTGCTTTCTGGCCTATGGTATCCAGGCTGCCATGGAGGATGAACCATCCAATGACAATGTGAGCTGGGATGCCTGACCCCTGAACCAGCCCATAACTCTGTCCTCCAACCCTAAATCTTCAGTACAGTTGGCGGGGGGGAGGGGGGAGCGGGGGACAGGGAACAAGACGCACATGTCACAGCGCTCTTTAGGCTGAAAATGGGTGAGGCTTCTATACAAATCCATAAGCATTCCCAACACACACACACACACACACACACACACACACACACATGCAGACACACAATCATAATCGCTCATTAATGAGAAAGCCCTTCCCTATTCCTTCATACTTAAGTGGGCTTGTCTGCATTCCTCAGTCTTTACCCCCTAGAGAAATCCTAGTCCTGGAAGCTCCCTAAGACTCCCCATACTTTCCAATCTTAGGGGGCTAGGGACAGAATTTTGAGGGGAAGGTTAAAGAGAAGAGCTTTCTTCTACCATTCTCACTTCCAGACACAGACAAAGGTGGCATTTAATGCTTGTCCCGAGAGCAGCTGCTCCTCTATGGTTGGGAGATGGGCAGGTCCCTCAAACCCTTTCTCCTTACCAGCTGTATCTGGGTGTGGTGCTAGCAGCTGTGGTCATCGTCACTGGCTGCTTCTCCTACTACCAGGAGGCCAAGAGCTCCAAGATCATGGATTCCTTCAAGAATATGGTGCCTCAGGTAGATGGCTTAGCTGTGCTCTGGGCTAGGACATAAGGTTTCTGGGAGGGTCCAGCTCATCTCTTCTCAACTCCTTGTGCTCTGAGATGGAGGGTTGGGCAGAGAAGTCCCTCTAACTATCAATGTCAGGACCTAGTTTTGTTGCTAAGGGTGCAGGGCTTCTCCTCCTCTTTAGTGGGGTTGGAGGAGAGGTGGGAGACCAGCAAGAGAGGAAGCTAGAGGTAGAGATGAGCACCTCATGAGATGCGCATGGCCTCCCCACAGCAAGCCCTGGTGGTGCGGGAGGGCGAGAAGATGCAGATCAATGCGGAGGAGGTGGTGGTAGGAGACCTGGTGGAAGTGAAGGGTGGAGACCGCGTGCCTGCTGACCTCCGGATCATCTCCTCTCACGGCTGTAAGGTGAGGAGGCCATGGCAGAGAGACTGGCTGGTCTAAGAGGAAGGTTGTGTAGAGCTGGGAGGGACCCGGTTAGAGGTTTGAAGATCGGGGGACCCAGATCCAAATGCCAACCGCTGACCCCATACCTCCCAGCTTCACCTTGTCTCATATATAGTGCATTGTCTCCTTATATCTGTGTGATAAATGCTCTGTGCCCTGGGTATATTTTGATATCTACTTTATAGCCATCTTGTATTGAGTTCCAATTATTGTCAGATGCTTTATGTACATCACATATGGCATGTAATTTAACTCTGAAAGAATGGTCTAATCATGCAGGGTTGTTGCTTATGGCCACATAAGCTATGCCATGTATAACCTTAGATGGTGCCATGTTCATAGACTACAGTGTTGGTGGCACCCCTTATAATTGTGCAATGCAGATATTCTGGAATTCTGTACAATTCCCCCATTTTACAGGTGAGTAAATGGAGGCTCTGGTTAGGTAACTAGCCTGAGGTCATAAAGAAGTTAGTAAGAGCTATGATTCCAAACCAGTGCAGGGACAATAGCTGAGTAATGCTATAAATATGTGATGAGGACGAGAATAATTTTGTCCCTTGTGTCATGAAGATTGACTGCAGTTGGAGTCAGGAAACAGCTGTGTGTGCACAAATGTATCTGCCAGTCTGATGGCTACATTCCTCTCCTTTCTCCCCAGGTGGACAACTCATCCCTAACTGGCGAGTCAGAGCCCCAAACTCGTTCCCCTGAGTTCACCCATGAGAACCCCCTGGAGACCCGCAATATCTGTTTCTTTTCTACCAATTGTGTGGAAGGTGAGGCGCTGGCTTGGTGGGGGTACTCCTCACCCTAGCACTCACTAAGGGAGGAGTCTGAATCCTGAATCCTCAGTCAGAATTGGGGGCTCTGGCTGTACTTCCTTGTCAAAAGCCCTGCTATAGAGAAGGGAATTGAGGGTTCAGGGATTAAGAGCCCTGAAAATTACAAAAATAGTCCCTTTCAGAGAGCAGGGTATTTGCTGGGGCAGCTCTGCTCTATCCACTCCAAGACTGAGCGGATTCCAAAGCCTTCAGGTATTGGACCAAGACTCCCTACACACACACACCCATCACACGCACTCACACATCTCACACACACATCACATACACATCACACACTCACACAAATCTCACACTCATACACACTCACACATATCACACACATCACACATTACACACTTATACACACAAACCTCACACAGACAAAAATCACACATTTCCACACATCACACATCACACATCACACACACACACCCCAAGCCAGCTTTGATTCTTGGGTGTCTTTGGCTTGACAGATACCTTCTGTTTCTCTTGGGTCTGGGACTACTAGTTGCCTCATTCTGTGGCCCTTGCTTTGACTAGACCCCCAGGCTGGGGGAGGGGTGGGAAGTTTCCATGCAAGGTGGAAACTTGGGCCCTCCTTTAGGCTACATCTAGGACTGCACTTCACCAAGAGAAATTGTCATGCACTGGCTGCCGAGTTTGACCCATTCTTGTTCTGGGTTCTAGAGGTGACCAGAGGGCAGTAAGAGCTTCCAAAGCTGCCACCACCAAGTGGCAGGAGTCCAAGTACAGCTGAAGCCTGTGCCCTCTCTGGTCATGGTGATCCTAGTCAGGGCTGACTTGAAGAGGGGATAGGGAGCAAGAGCTGGTGGGCGAAAGAAGCCTGACCAGACCATAGGCCTCAGAAAGTTGGACAAAGGAGGACTTGTGCCACCCCCCACACACACACCTTGCCTTTCTTGTTTTGTCACTTCTCTTCAGTGCATTTGTTTCTCTGGGCTTTTCTCCTCCTTCAGCAAGTTGGAATTACAATGAAAATCACCAAAAATTAAATTTCCTAAATTTTTAACATGCTGAGATTCTGAAGATTGTTCCACATGTCCCACAATTGTTTAAAATGCCTAGCAAAATATTTCCATTATTTATTCTGAAATTAGCTTTGAAGAGAGCATCGGTCATAAATGGAACTAACATTTGTTGAGTGCCTACTATGTGCCAGGAACTGGTCTAGGTGCATTTCAGCACTCTCATTTAATTATTAAAGTGGTCCCTAGGTAGGAACTCGAACAAGGATTCAAACTCAGGTTTAGCTGGCTCCTACATGCATGCTCTTCCCATTTCCCACCCTTCCTCCCCTAAAGGCCTCTTTAATGTCTACATAAGGGTCAGTAATTGCCTAGCTTCTTTTATAGAGATTCATGCCTAATGTTGAGAAAAAGAATCTTAAGACTACATGGAAAATTCTTAAGTGCTTTACTTTGTGTTCATAATATACTTTTCAATAACAAGTGTGAGATTGATTTTACTAAAATACTGCAGGCAATATTTTTATTTCACTTATTGAATCTCTTCAATTTGAACATTATTTGCAAGGCTTTTCCACGGGCCCAAGTGTAGGTGAAAATAATTTGTTGTTGTACTGAGCCTGGGACTGGCAATCTATGCAGGGAAAGTAAGCCAATCTACTAAAACTGCAGGATCAGAGTCTTTGGCCCATTTACTCCAGTATGGTTTTCCTTTCTCAGGAAGTAGGACAGTGCTTCAGTTCAGCCTGGTGTCCTCTCCTATGTTTCAGGCACTGCTAGGGGCATCGTGATTGCCACAGGTGACCGGACGGTGATGGGCCGCATAGCCACTCTGGCCTCAGGCCTGGAAGTTGGGCGGACACCCATAGCCATGGAGATCGAACACTTCATCCAGCTGATCACAGGAGTGGCTGTGTTTCTGGGTGTCTCCTTCTTCGTGCTGTCACTCATCCTGGGCTACAGCTGGCTGGAGGCAGTCATCTTCCTCATTGGCATCATCGTGGCCAATGTGCCTGAGGGTCTACTGGCCACTGTCACTGTGAGTGGTCAAGCTGAAAAGCCACCAGGGGAGGGTCTTGCTACCCTTTCCTCAAAAGTAATAGAGGCTTATTACTTCTCAGCAATTTTTTTACTGCCAACCCCTAAAATCACATAACACATTCTCCTTTAATACATGCCTCAGAGTTTGAGTCTGAAAAAATCTCAGGTTGGGCTATACCTCGGCACAAAGTTTCTCTCCTGGAGCTTGTCATGGTCACCTCTTTTCACTAACCACAAATTATTCATCTGCCTCTTGCAGTCTGGAGCTCATTCAGGCCAACAATTCTGTAGAGGCTCTCTCAAAGGTCACCAGTGACTAACTAGCAAATCCAGTGACCTTTTCTCAGCTTCAATCTTTAACTCTGTTGCTGAAATGGATACTGCTGTCCACCTGCCTGGAATCCTCTCTCTCGTTGATCATTGTGACATGTCACTATCCTGGCTTTCCCCTCTCTGTCCCCAGCAGTGTCTTCTCTTTCTCCCTGATGCTAATTCTCAGGCTTCAGCTCTCTGCTCTCCCCTTACACCCTTAGAGTGAGCACAGTTTCCAGGGCCTGATCTGGGCGACTCTCACATCCCCAGACACAGCGCTACACTGGCCCTCTCTGAAGCTCTAGCCAAATGTCTTCAACTCCCTACTGGACATTTCACTTAAATATACACCTGTGATCTTGATTCAACTGCTCACACTTAGGTCCCACTCATGTTTGTGGAGCAGAATCAAGGGAGGAAGGAGAGAGCCCTGCTCTGGGGTAAAGTCATAGACATCTCCAGCTCAAGCTTAGCCCTTTTTTATTTCCTCTCTCTCTATCAGGTGTGTCTGACCCTGACAGCCAAGCGCATGGCGAGGAAGAACTGCCTGGTGAAGAACTTGGAGGCGGTGGAGACACTGGGCTCCACCTCCACCATCTGCTCCGACAAGACGGGCACCCTCACCCAGAACCGCATGACTGTTGCCCACATGTGGTTTGACAACCAGATCCATGAGGCTGATACCACAGAAGACCAGTCTGGTGATTGGGCATCGCAGAAGAGTGAAGGGGGCTGGAGGATGTCCAAGACACTGGGTGGCGGGGTGGGCAGGGGGGAGATAAGGGCTCTAAAGGGAAACCAAACTCCTGGTTCTCCCTCATTTCCTTCCAGGGGCCACTTTTGACAAACGATCCCCTACATGGACGGCCCTGTCTCGGATAGCTGGTCTCTGCAACCGCGCAGTCTTCAAGGCTGGACAGGAGAACATCTCTGTGTCTAAGGTAGGGGGTCAGGGTTGTCTCCATAGCCTGCCCACTTTGCTAACACCCAGCTTCCTCTCTCACACCTGTGGCAGCCTCAGTGCCCTCTCCCCTTGGTCCTCCATCCTTCCCCAGCCCGTGACACTGAATTCTCTTCTGGCAGCGGGACACAGCTGGTGATGCCTCTGAATCAGCCCTGCTGAAGTGCATTGAGCTGTCCTGTGGCTCTGTGAGGAAGATGAGAGACAGAAACCCCAAGGTGGCAGAAATTCCTTTCAACTCCACCAACAAGTACCAGGTCTGGTCAGGGCACCAAAAAGGAGAAGGGGAGGGACAGAAATGAAGGGGTACATAAAAGCCAAGGGGGAGTCATCCATATGAGGAGCAGGGGCATCTGAGCATCATATCCTCTCACCCTGGCTTTATCTCCCAGGGCAACCTGAGTGAATATATGTCTGGTTACCATTATCCCTTAACTCCCAAACTACACCTGTCACCCTCTTGACTCTTCTTCCCAGAGTTCCCCAACCTCTGGCTCCAGTCCCCCAGCTCTTCTATCCCATTAAGTTGAAACATACTTTTGAAATTTTCTTAGGGTATCCCTCAGCCTGTAGGCATCTGTTAAATGACAAAACACAGTCTCAGCTATGTCTATGTAGGTCATAGAGGTAAAGCCCCACTAAGGTCAGTATGATGGTGGGGGAGGATGCTGACAAGAGAGCCATCCAGCCCCTGGCAGTGTCTGTCTTAACTGATTTTAATAAATATTTGTTGAGTCAATGAATGTTCTATGGGAAAGTGACTCCCAAGTTACAAGGTTAAGACTATGAGACCCAAACAGCACTCTACACATAGAGACTGTCCCTATGCTGACAAAGATTGATTGGTCAAGACTTATTTTATCAAGGAAGTTTTCTTACCAGCCTCTGCTCTGTCCCAGGCCCTGTGCTAGGCACTGGAGCTACCAAGACAAGTATGATCTCTCTGTAACTACTTGTCTTCTCTCCAGCTGTCCATACATGAGCGAGAAGACAGCCCCCAGAGCCACGTGCTGGTGATGAAGGGGGCCCCAGAGCGCATCCTGGACCGGTGTTCCTCCATCTTGGTGCAAGGCAAAGAGATCCCTCTGGACAAGGAAATGCAAGATGCCTTTCAGAACGCCTACATGGAGTTGGGAGGGCTAGGGGAGCGAGTGCTGGGTGAGCAGCCAGAGCAGGGAGCAGGGCCGAGAAAGGGATCTCCAGTGGCTTCCCTGGGGTTAGGGGCTTTGGTGGTGTTCAAGCAGCCATCTTGCTGTCTCACTCCTCCCTTCTGCCCTCCTTCAGGGTTCTGTCAACTGAATCTGCCCTCTGGAAAGTTTCCTCGTGGCTTCAAATTTGACACAGATGAGCTGAACTTTCCCACAGAGAAGCTTTGCTTCGTGGGTCTCATGTCCATGATCGACCCTCCCCGGGCCGCTGTGCCAGATGCTGTGGGCAAGTGTCGGAGTGCAGGCATCAAGGTACTGGCCTCACTTCCTCCCCTCCACCTTCTCCATCCACATGCCAAAGGTCAAGAGGCTGCAGGGCTTGCTGGCCTGGGGACACCCAGGCCACTGGTGGTCTCCTTCCCACTGACTGTGAGGAAGCTGTCACCTGCAAAGAAAGGTCAGCCACGGCCTTGAAGTACTCACCTTTGTCCCTTGTGCTCAGAATGCCCAGTTTCTCATGCCCGTCCTCTCCCTCCCTGACATTCCGTTCTGATGTCAAGCTGATCTGGCACCCCTATCTTGGAAATACAGTTGTCCTGCTCTTCCCAACCACTGCTCACTTTCTCTAGCCATTTGGGATGGGATTATCAGGCTCCTGTCTGCACCCACTTACTCCCGCCAGAACCTTGTAGACTGGGTCTGGACCTCATTCCACCCAGCACACCTCTCTCGGGTTCTCTCGTTCAACTGCAATTGCTTCTCAATGTCCACTCCCTCCCCAGTGCTACATTTGTTCTTCATTTAACAAATATTTATGGTTTGCCAACTGTGTACCAGGCAGTGTTCAAGGTGCTGGAGTTCAACAAACAAATAAACAAACAAACAAAACAAACATAAATCCCTTCCATCTTGGAGCTTACTTTCCTATTCCAACATACAGCAATTTACCACTCCTCTTAACCTAGCTACTCACCAGTTCTGGTGCCTTCACTTGCTCCTGCTTTTTCAATATCTCACCTATTATCATGTAAGTTCAACTCACCTTGTCTACTGAGGTCCAGGTGCTGTGCTAAGTGCTGGGGATACAAAAATGAGTAAGACATAGCCTGGCTTCCAGAGCTCATGGTCTCTCAGGGGGAACAAATGCCTTTACAATTAACCACTAAACAATCATAATAGCTAGGGTAATTGAGCACCTACTATGAGTCAGATACTCTAATAATAATAAAAACAGCCAATTGTTTTGTGAACTGCTATTAGTACTAAACCTGTATAATCTCATTTAATCTTCATAACGACCCTATGAGCAAGCACTAGTATTTTCCTTTTTTTATAGAGAGGGAAACTGAGGCACAAAGTAACATGCCCAAGACCACACAGCTAGTAAGTAGTAGGGCCAGAATTTAAACCAAGGCAGTCAGCTATTTCTTAACCATCACACTAGAGGGTTTTTCTGTATATATGGGTATATATGTGATTTCTGAATCCTATAGCACTCTGTCTCCAAGGTAAGCATCATTACCCTCATTTAAAAATAAAATAAGCTGAGACTCAGAGTGGGTAAGTGCTTTCCCAAAATAAAACTGCTAGTAAGAAATGGATTGGCTGTATGAAGCATGGCCTGCTTCTCTGGAAGGTACATACTGCCCCTGCTCATCAGGCTGCCTCTTGCCATGATTAGAACTACTTCAGAGGCCTGAGGAAAGTCCCTCCATGGGAAGTCAGAGCAGGGAGCAGTTAATTCTGCCTCAGGAAACGACAGTGTTTTACAGAGGGCATGATATTTGATCCAGGCCTCAACAGTTGACAAGTATTTTGTAAGGCACTGAGGGAAGAGGAAGGCACGTCAGGAGCAGGGACAATGTGTTCCCTGCATGGTTAGACTGTACCAGCATGTGAGTTACAGGGAAAGGTGGCAGAGGACCACTGGGAATTAAGGCTGGAACTTTGGGCCAGGGCCATTTGCTTAAATGCCAGACTTAGGCTTTATCCTGAGGTCCACAGAGAGCCACACGTGTCACAGGGCAGATCTAGCTTTTAGGAGGCTACCTGGATGGAGGAGGACCTGGATTTGGAGAAGATCTAGAGTCATGGAGACAGGCAAGAGACTATTACAATAGTGCAGGCAAGGGATGATGACCCGGACGAGGACAGCGACAAAGGGAGTGGAGGAGAGTTGTTACTTTCGGGAAATGTTTGGAGGACTTGGTGACCAAACTGGATATGGAAGATGAGGAGGACATAGGAGACAAAAGGTCTGACTGAATAGGGGGTATTTCCTAATGTAGGGAGTAGCGGAGCAGGCTTGGTGTGGATGGTGGGAGTAGAAATAATGAGTTCAACTTGACCTTATATTTAAACAGTCTGTAAGACACCCAGGGAGAGGTGTTCTAGGAAAAGCTGGAATATGGTTTACAGCTCAAGAAAGACTGTCAGGACTAAAGCTTTGAGTCTCATTAGACCACGAGTGCAAAATAAAAACATATTAAGACGTTTTATTATATTGCCCAGGAACAAAACACCTAGACTAACAAAATGGATGCCAAGGCAGCAATATAATGAAGTAGTTCAGTTAAATTTTTGATAATTACAAATTGTAATGTTTAACATTGTCCAGAGAAAGAGCATGAGTCAAGAAAGAGGAGAAGAGTGAAACCCCAGGGCACACCAACATTTAGGAGCAAGTAGAGGAATGAGAACCAGTGACCAAGGGAAGAGAGTGGTAAGATACAGCTAACATTTATTAGGTGTTTACCCAATGCCCCTTACTCTTCATGACAACCACAAAAAGTAGGACTCATTTTCTCCATGTGCTGAGACTCAGTGAAAGGACTTGTTTAAGGTCCTAGAGCTAGGGAAAGTCAGGTTTACACTTAAGTCAGCCTTCCAACTCCAAGCTACTTCTTCCACCCTTCTTGGCTGCCTCCCTGAGGAGGGTGAAAAAGTGAATGAAGAGAGAGTGGAGGGGAACCAGAAGTAAAGGGCCCAAGGGAGGAGAGTGTTTCAAGGAGGGATAGTGAATAGTGCCAAATGCCTCAGAAGAGTCAAGAGGAGGAGTATTGAAAAGATGCTATTGTTTTTCAATTTAGAGGCTTACGTGTCCTTTGGGGGGCAGTTTCAGTGAAGTGGTAGGGCTGTGAGAGAAGGCAGTGGGGCCTGAAGAGGCTTCCTTCTCTTAATATTTATTTGGTTTGTCCCCATGAACCAAAACATGCAAATGCTAACCTAATCCAGCTTTGATCATCTGATGCTTATAATAGCCTCTTAAGTAGCTTTCTCAGATGCCAACCACCCTCCCCAACCAACTCAACCATTCTGCAACACTACAATGAATATTATTATTAGGGTAGGAATCACCTTCTTCCCACATCATGGAGTAATGTCGGGGAGAGGGAAGGAGGACCGTCTCCATGTCCTCCTTACTCTGTCCAGTGAGACTGCCTGTAGCAATTATATTGGACAGTAAGAAGACCACATTCTGATTCTGACTCTCTGCAACCTTAAGCAAATCACGACCCTTCCTAAGCCTTTGTTTCCTCGTTGGTAACAGGAGGGAGCTATTAAGGGTCCTCTGGCTCTGATAGCCTCGTATCCCATGAAATCCTTACTCCTGAACAATCTTCGAGGCTTCTTTTCCAAGGGAACCTTGTCAACATGTTACTTTGTCATGGCAGCTTTCTTTCATTTAAGCAAACTATTTCTGATCCCCAGAATATAACTTGTCATTGTCTCTCCCCCTCACCTACTCACCCAAAGATGCACGCACGCGCGCACGCACGCACGCACACACACACACACACACACACACACACACACACACACACGAGTTCCATTTTTTCGGCTGAGATCTATCAGCCTCAGCATCTAGTGGTCTGGCTTTTCCTGACTTTGGGAAAGAACTAGAAGGAGGGGAAAATCTTAATACTGCTGTCCTTTTACCTTTTCTCCTTTCTTCCCACCAGGTGATCATGGTGACCGGGGACCACCCTATCACAGCCAAGGCCATTGCCAAAGGCGTGGGCATTATATCAGAAGGCAACGAGACTGTGGAGGACATTGCAGCCCGGCTCAACATACCCGTCAGTCAAGTCAACCCCAGGTGAGGCCTTTGCAGGACCCCCTATCCTTGATCAACCACAGGGTACCTGAGTCTTGCCTGGGATATCGGGTTAACACCTCTGGGACCTTTACAGGCCTTTCCTTTGGTTCCTCAGTTCTAAATGTGTCCAGGCTGTGCCACTGTTTAGCTGCGTAACCTTGGAGACGTCTTCTTACCTTTTTGAGTCTCCATTTTCTCAAATACAAAATAGGATCTTATCTATACCGCAGGGTAGCTACAGCAGTGAGATATGTATAAGGGATAGAACACACGCCTAGCAAACTGTGCTGACTGTGATGATGTGCATGAAGAGAATCTAGCAACACTTCTTCAGAGAGAGAACTGGGAAAAACAGGTCACTGAGCTTTGAGAGAGAGGAAGATGAGGCCAGGGGGGACTGGAGCACCAGAGGCAGTCAGGACAGATGGCAGGCTGGCTAGGCCAGGAATCAGCACCTCTGCCCCTGCTCTGCAGAGAGGCCAAGGCGTGTGTGGTGCATGGCTCTGATCTGAAGGATATGACATCAGAGCAGCTGGACGAGATCCTCAAGAACCACACGGAGATTGTCTTTGCACGGACATCTCCACAGCAGAAGCTCATCATCGTGGAGGGGTGTCAGAGGCAGGTGAGCAAGGTGGTATGAGGCAGGGCGGGCATGCTGTGTGCAGGGCTTTGACCCTCTAGCCTGGCTGTACCTTCTCCCAGGGAGCCATAGTGGCGGTGACGGGCGACGGTGTGAACGATTCCCCCGCGCTGAAGAAGGCGGACATAGGCATTGCCATGGGCATCTCAGGCTCTGACGTCTCTAAGCAGGCAGCCGACATGATCCTGCTGGATGACAATTTTGCCTCCATCGTTACAGGCGTGGAGGAGGGTGAGGAACCTATGCTCTGCTCTGGGGTGGCAACCAGGATGTTTGATGCCCGGATACCTGCTTCCTGTGCTTCCCGTGCCTTTTACCTCAGTCACAAAGTCACCTCACGATTCCAGGCAACCACTGCTGGCTTTAGCTTTCTTCACACACAAAATCTTCCTCTCTCAGGAAGTCAGGCAGCCCCACTTCTGGGGCTAGGGGTGGAGAAGGGTCCCTCTGATCTCCCTGATGCCCTCAGAATCTCTCCACAGGCCGCCTCATCTTCGACAACTTGAAGAAATCCATCGCATATACCCTGACCAGCAACATCCCTGAAATCACCCCCTTCCTGCTCTTCATCATCGCCAACATCCCCCTACCACTGGGCACTGTGACCATCCTCTGCATCGACCTGGGCACTGACATGGTGAGGCCAAGAGCTGAAGTAGGGGACAGGCAAGGCAACATGTGGGCACAGTGAGAAGGGATGGGCAGCAGGTCAGGGGCAGCTGTCCAGGCTTGCAGGTTGAAGAGAAAACAAGCACAAGGCTCCCTTCCATACCCTCCTCACCCCAACTCCCCACTTCACATAGGTCCCTGCCATCTCCTTGGCCTATGAGGCAGCTGAGAGTGACATCATGAAACGACAGCCGAGGAACTCACAAACAGACAAGCTGGTCAATGAGCGGCTCATCAGCATGGCTTATGGACAGATCGGTACGGCAGGGCCCTTGGGTTCCAGGGGGACCTCAAAGAATGCTTTCCCTAGCTTTTAGAGTAAGGAGCTCCCGGCAAATGTCCAGGATAGGGCCCAGCTCCCCCAGGGTCAGAAATGTCTGCTGTGGCCCATCAGGGTGGCCCCTCCAGCTTCCTTCTCTGACCCAGGCCCTGCCTCTCGCCCACGACCCATAGGGATGATCCAGGCACTGGGCGGCTTCTTCACCTACTTCGTGATCCTGGCAGAGAATGGCTTCTTGCCCTCACGGCTGCTGGGAATCCGCCTTGACTGGGATGACCGGTCCACAAATGACCTGGAGGACAGCTATGGACAGGAGTGGGTGAGTGGGGCTGAGTATGTGTGGACATATGTATATGAGAGGTGAGCTAAATGCCTGGCAGAGGTGGTCAGTAGTGGCCAACTAGGATTGGGGGCTAAGGGTAGACTTGGTGCCTAGGGTTTAACAATGGCCCTGAGCTATTTTACACTCTGATCCTGCCCGTTTTTTTTCACACTGTCACTTCTCTACTTACCTTCCCCCAGACCTATGAGCAGCGGAAGGTGGTAGAGTTTACGTGCCACACAGCCTTTTTTGCCAGCATCGTGGTTGTGCAGTGGGCCGACCTCATCATCTGCAAGACCCGCCGCAACTCAGTCTTCCAGCAGGGCATGAAGTGAGTGCCTCCCCTGCCAGGCACCCGTCCCCCCAGGCAGAGTCAGCTCTAGGCACACTCGCCAACCTGCATAGTCTTGCCTTAAGCCCATGGGCCCAGTTCTGCTGGGGGCACATCATATCCATAGCCATGTTTGAAATAGATGAAAGAAGATGGAGTGATACAACTATTTCTGATGAGTTTTATTTTGTTCCTAAAATGTACTTTGTTAAGATCTCCTTCCACCTTCCTTCTTTTTCTTCCCTTCATGCCTCCTTACTCCCTCTCTCTCTTCTTTCCTTTCTTCCTTTCTTCTTTCTTTCTTTCTTTCTTTTTCTTTCTTTCTTTCTTTCTTTCTTTCTTTCTTTCTTTCCTTTTTTCCTCTTTTTTTCCTTCTTTACTTCTTTCCTTCCTTCCTTTTCGTTCTTCCTTCCTCCATCTCTTACTCTATTGACACCCCATCTTTTGCCTATCTCTAAAAACAGGGTCTCCCATGCTCCCCTACATTTGTGGGTAGCTCTTGCCCTATGGTGATGGTGTTATCCTTGTAGGGTTGGTGAGCCATTCAGGGTCAGGTTTAATACCTTCTTATATTGTGAGTTACAATGTGCCAGTCACTGAGGTAAGTGATTCAAAGACATTGTTCAACCTCACAACAGCTCTATGAGGTAGATATTATTTTTGGTTTATGGATGAGACCCCAAAAAGTTTAAATGTTGTGCCTGAGGTCACTCAGCTGGTAAGGGTTAACCCAGATCAGCCTCTAAAGCCCAAGCTCTTTGCCACTACACTGGGCAGCTCACCTATCACAGAGTCTGGCACCTGGGAGGTGCTCAGAAATCACTGTGATTGTCACATGGGTGGTAGTAAGTGCTAAAGTTATCAGGCCTGTTCTCTTTATTTTCTTCTACTGGAGACAACGGCCACAATTCCCCAAGTGAGTTTTGTCACAATTTCTTAGTAAAGGAAAAAATTAAGATGTCAAAATCCTGGTAAAGTTAATAGCAGTTAAGATCCTAGGGAGAAAAAAGTGAAAAGTCTGTTAGATAAATAAAGGTAGCATGAAGAAAGGTGATTCCAGTGAGCTAAAAACACTAACAAGGAAAATGAAGTAAGAAGACAACAAAGAGCAGAGAATCCAAGAAATTGGATACAGTTCTGAGTTGAGACTTACTGAGTAGTGCATGGGGGACATAGGAAGGTGGAACATAACTGGCTAAATTCAGCCCATTTGAGAGGCAAATGGAAAAGAAAGTCAGGCTGGGTACAGGGGAGTACTAATACCAACCAATCACCTGGCCAGAGGCAGCTTCAGCACCTCAGGCACCACCTGGGGTCCCTGGGCCCTCAGAGGGTCCTCCAGGATGCTATTCACATAGTTCAAAAGGCTTTACGGAAATTAAGCACTTACCTGTGAGAAGGCTCCTAAGCCCACTTAAGTGTCGCTCTTGGGCAGAAGTCTAGGTATGCAGCATAGTGATCGTATCAAGTGTAGTTAGCTCTGTTTGGAAGCTGGGTATATTTCTAATTAATTTTAATTGGGGAAACATATTTACTATTTATTAACAAATGTAGCTTGAAAAGCAAAAATCAATTAAAATTTGGCCTTTACAGAGGAAAAATAGAGGGGTCCAGAGTGAGTGAAAAGTTTGAGAACCACTGGTTTAAGCCATAAAGAAGTGAAGTGCATAAGGTTGAGTAATGATAATATGACTGAGCACTTTCCATACATTATTTCCCATGACTTTCCAATCCTATGATATAAAGGTAATATCTCCATTTTACAGAGAAGGAACATGAGGCTCAGAGAAGTAATGAAACACTGCTTATAACCGAAAGCTAGTAAGTGGCAGTGCTCCTGATTCCAGAAACTGCCCTCAGAATCTGATTCTATCTTGCTTTTTAATCCTGCCATAGTAAATATATATTTAACACTTACTCTCCAGTGAGCTCTCCCTCTGCTAAGTACTTTACAAACATTCTCTTCTTTATTGAATATCTACAACTGACAGCTACCAGGGGCTGTAGGAGACACTGGGAGTGTAGAAGACATACATGGGCCCTGAACTGAAGGAGCTTTCACAGCACCTTGCTGAGGAGATGACACTTTCACAGACCACTTGCCTGAAGCAATAACAAGATTATAAATGCTGGAGAGCAGTCCCCATGTCCCCAGAAGGAAGCTTGTGTTTACCATGGCATCTCTAGAACAGAGCATCACCCAACACATAGAAACATTTATTTAATGAATGAATATATGTATTATAGACAAGAATCAGAGGTTAATCAATAAGCATAAAAATAGAGAAAAATATTTCTTGGGTTACACACAGAATGAGAAGAGAATATCTGCAGAGGGCACAGAAAGATGTCATTTATGATCCCTCCCTCACATTTCCTCTCCCCTCCTTCCCTTCCCCCACCAGGGGTCTCCCTGGATCTCTTTCTCTTTCCCCTCCCTTCAAATGCTACCTATCCTCCTTTCTTTGCCTCCAGGAACAAGATTTTGATCTTTGGGCTCCTGGAGGAGACAGCGCTAGCTGCCTTTCTGTCCTACTGTCCAGGCATGGGTGTGGCCCTCCGCATGTACCCGCTCAAGTGAGTGTCTCTTTAGAAAGGCACCTTCTAGGATCCAAATTCTGGTTCATCATCCTTTATGTGACCAGCTTCTAATGTTCCTAACACTCTCCTCTGCTTCCTTCAGGGTCACCTGGTGGTTCTGTGCCTTCCCTTACAGTCTCCTCATCTTCATCTATGATGAAGTCCGCAAGCTCATCCTGCGACGATATCCTGGCGGTAAGCACCTGCACGCCTCACTCCAACCCCCAGCAAATGTGACCCCCACTGTTGGCTATGCCTCCAGGGCTCCCAACCCAAACTCTATTCCAACTACAGAGCCCTGCTCCTTTCCCCAGTGCCCTCAGATCCTGGGCTCCAGGTTCTAGGACACCTAATTCCATTGAATGTGTTCTCTGCACCCTATTCCTCTCAGATTCTGGTCACACCTTAACATGCAGTTGGTCTCTGAAGCAACTGCACCTTCCACCTGGAATCACAAAATACCAGAATTAGAAAGGCCCTTGAGGTCATCTAATCCCACCTCCACATTTGACAGCTAAAAGAGGCACAGAAGTAAATTTATTTGCTCAGAGTCATAAAGCAAGGAGCAGCATAATTGACACTGGAAACCAAGGCCTCCTGCTTCCCAGGTATCGAACAAGTGCTTTGTTTTGTTTTTTTCAACAAGCATTTTGATCACTTACTGGAGGTTGAAAAAGGATGGCCTACAAGCCAAACATGGTCCATGGATAGTGTTTGGTTTGTCTTGCCCTGTATTATTCAGGTGTGTTTTTTTAATTGACCCAATATCTAAAACTTAGGGGCTTTGACATAAAATCCAAATTTCTAACTTCTGGAAAATTACAAGAGCTGCCAAATTTCTGTTCAGCAACAACAGGTGACTGCCTCTTTAGAAACTCATTTTTTATCTGAATAGCTCCTATAAACAGTTGCATTTTCACCCCCAACTACTACTCTATACCCACCCTCCACCATGCTAAATACAAGTCTCTCTTTTCTCTTAATCTACTACCCCAGCTCATAGGGTTTCATCCCCCACCCCTTTTAACCCCACTGAGGCTACTTCCCTTGGCCCCCATCCCTAGGCTCCTATCCACCTGGCCTCAGCCACCCAAGTTCATAGAAAATTTACCTCCTGCCTTTTTTTTTAAGCTCACCCTACAACCCTTGATCTCTCTAACAGGCTGGGTGGAAAAGGAGACATACTACTGAGCCCACTGGAAAGAAGAACCAGGCACGAGAAAGATGGGGTGCTCTGTAGGTGCTGCGGGGATGATGATGGGGAGGGGTGGAAAAACAGGGGTGGTTTTTAGGGAAAGATTTGGGGAGAGAGAATGAGGCAACTCAGCAGGCTAAGTTGGGAGGAGTAGGTAAACAAGCTTGGGGTGATTGCCCCAGAAACCCAACTCTGAACCGTCAGATTAGACATCTTCCCCAGATCCTGCTCCACCCACTCCACTGTGTTATTTTAATGTGGTACTGAAGGTTACCCTAGCCCTTCCCATTCCCTATCCATTCACTCCCACCTCCCACTAGAACAGACTAACACCCAAAGACAGGACCTATCTAACCGAGAGGAGGAAGACCATCTCAGATCACCAGTGTCTCTTTATCTCTCCAGCCTCATCCCACTTCCTACCTTCACCTCTCATTTGCTTCCTGCCCAATCCTGTCGCCTACTTCCACCTCCAACCTGGAAAGCACAAATGGTTTCTCCTGGTGAGGCCAGAAAGGGAAGCTGGATGGAGAAGCCAGTTGTCTCCCAGTCAAGACTAGTTAGAAACCCCTAGAGGAGAGCTGAGCAGACAGGTGGGAGTTTGGTATGGCAGAGGAGGCAAACAACAATGGGAGAGAGATAAGAAAGGAGAGAGAGTGTCAATGACATGGTATTTGACATATAGATAGATGTCTAGGCTCCAGCTCTGTGTCCTGCCCTTTTAGAGTACCCTGCCGCATACCAGATTCAAATGTCATCAGAGTAACAACAGAGGCAGGACCAGAGGTGATCTGGGGAGCTTCACTGAGATTCCACACCCCTGTGCCACAGAGTTCCCACTGACCCTTGCTTTGTAGTCTGTTTGGTCCAGGAGACCCAGGTGTCACAGATGCTCCAGCTCTCTCAATCACACATGCTTTGTAACACCTTTAGAATGCTAAGAACTCAGAAGTTCCATGTTGTTCTGAAAAGGATAACTGCCAGTTCATTCCCTGGCACTCCCACCTTCTTCTCATTCATGCCTATGCTGATAAACTTGCCTCCTTCCTAGGCACTGCCAAACCATATGTTCCCGGCCAACAGCTGGAATTGGGGTAGAGAGATTCCCAGAACCTTCCTGTCTTGCAGGGACATGCAGAATTAGCTTAGGTCATGAACAAAGTCAGAACCTCTGGACAAGAGGTAAAGCGTTAGGAGACCTGCCTTTGACTTCTCAGTCAGCAAGGTCGCTCCTCCCAGGCAAATGCCCTTCATGCTGATGTTCATTTTCCCTGAGATAGGTGGTTGGTTTCCGGTTTCTACAAGAGATACTTTTTCTTCTCTTTTCCCTCCCCACCTAACACTTCTGCTCTGCAGGCAGCTCTGCTCATTCTCTAAGGCTGGTTTAGAAGGCATTGGGAATATCTTACAAAGAGAGACCTAGATGATCAAAACAAGTAAGAGACACCTAGGGAAAATGGAAGACCTAAGGCAGAAAGAAAGAAAGTACATAAGACAAGTGTTAGAGCAAGCCTATAAGCCACCTGCCAAGGTCTGTTACTTCATTACACTGGAATTCTACTTTATCAGAAGTACCTTGAAATAAATGAGTCATTGCCTTTGGTGTAGAAAACTGAGATGGAAACCATAATAATTTGGGCCTGATTAATTTGAGATTTATTGACTATGGGCAAAAGTTTATCCTTATGCAATCAATAAAAATGGCATTTGTTAGTAAATTAGGAGCATAAACAATATTTCTAAGGGTGGCATATTGAGTCTACCTAAAACAATACTTTTCTGGCACTTTAGGAATCTCTATTTAGAAGTAGTGAGTATATGGGCTAATTATCATCAATTCTTATGCGTTTGTTAAAGAAACATCTGCAAGACCTTTACTTGGTGACCTTTTGTAAGACATTAATTTGAGCACTGTATATGTACTTGAAAATAATAAAGTTGCATTTCTTTATGAAAAAAAAAATCCCTTCCATAATTCAGATTTCTATACTTAATACTTGCTTCTCTCCAAAATTGTGGTATTGAAATAAGTGCTGAGGCAGGACTTGGCTTGTAGAGAAAACAATAAAGAGAGAGCAGGAGATACGGATAGAAAAAAAATAATCCAGTAGATGATGTCAGTGGAGAAAGCTAGAGATGGAGAAGTTAGGTTGCAAAATTACCTAGAAAAAAATATAGTAGGGCCTCCTTCCTCATTGTTGAACCTACCCCAAGGGCCACAAAGGGTTGTCCAGGATGGGGAAGGGCCTATGAGTCTATTTGGGCCCAAATCCTCAGGGCCACTTCTGCCTTTTCTGTTTCAGACCAAAATCAGGCCACTCTCAAGCTGAGGGGCCCCAATTGTCAGCACCAATTAACAGTCTATAGTATGTGAAAAGCCCTGTTCTGGGTGCTGTCTTTGGGGGATGAAGTAGATGCAATCCTTGAGGCTCACCATGTATCAGACTTTGGAAATCTTCACAGACAGGGTGTGATGGGCAGGAGGAAGGGATGTTTGTGTGCTGGAGAAGGAGGGGTGTATGGGTATGCATTCTTCTAGGAGTGCCTGGGAATGGGAGAGAAGACACCAACACTTACAACCCTATGCCAGGATCTTGACATAGCAGTCAGAAATTGGTTCTTGGCCCCTTTATTACAACTCTAACAATGATGGTGATAATAATTATAGCAATAGTTGTGAGAGCATTGACAGCAGCTCACTTTGTGCCATAATTATACCTAACCTTTATTTGTATAGTCTCATTTAATCCCACCTCAAGGGCCTTCCATCTTGATAGTCCCTCTGCCAGGAACACATTTCCCTACTTATTCACAAGCCAGGCTTCCTCACTTCCTGCAGGCCACTCCTTAAACTTGGCCTCCTCAGAAAGATCTTCAAAGACCACTCCAAATAGAATAACACTCTGGCACCTCTTTCCCCATTCTCTTTGTTTTCATTCATAAATATTTACTATTTTAAATTGAGAGAGACAGAGAGACAGAGAGGCCGAGACAGAGAAACAGAGAGACAGAGAGCAGAGAGACAGACAGAGACAGAGAATATATAAAAATATATACACGTTTCAAATATCTATATAGTTGTTGTTAGTTTGTTGGTTTATACTTTTTTGGCTTGTTTGCCTGACTCCTTCCTCAGAATATGTGTCATGCACACAAAGATTCTTTTTCTTTTATTCACCACCTTTATCTTTAGCACCTAACACAATCCCTGACACATATTAGACAATAAATATGGGGGAGATGACTAAAACAATCCTCATAATCTAATAAGATGAAAACTATTGTTATTTTTAATTTATAGATGAGAAAACTAAGGCTCAGAAAGGTTAAATTATGTATTCAAAGTTTCAGAGGTGGCAAGCATCAGGATTCAAACCTACATCAGTCTGGCTCCAGGGCCAGCCCTCTTATCCGCTGTGCCACCCTCACCTGCAGCCGCAGGCACAGGAAATCTGTGGACATGGAAGGAGCCTGATCAGCCCCCTGTGGTTCAGTGAACTGGGGAGGCTGCAAAAGGAGCCAGAAAACTGTAGAAATGAACCCTGTGATCAGAACCTGAGAAAGGGAGAGGGCATGATCTTAAAGGTGAAGTAAGGAGTTAGGAAAAAAGATACAAAGACACTTGACAATCAGCTAGAGAATCTTAGCAAAAAGATGACAGAATCTTACTACTGGATATACTGTTAAATCAGGCCAACCTCTGGCTCAAGCAGAAATGCTTTTCATGGCATTTCCCCTTTATTTACTAAATAGGAAATGTGATGATTCATCAGAGACAGATGACAAGCTAAATATTCACAATGTTAAGAATGAAGCAAAAAATAAATAAATAGATAGATAGATAGATAAGTGATTAAATCAATATCAAAAGAAGACATTTAATACAAAATGAGTCTTTCAAAAACATCCTTGGCTTTCATGATTTGAGTGGAAAATTTTTTCCAAATTCCACAAAGAACATTCTTCTGTTATTTCAACTGTACCAGAATATAGAAAATATGTATAATTTAATATTGCCCCAGCCTATTTTATGAGACAAGTACAGTTTTGATAGAATTTAATAAAAGATATGTTTAATAATTTGACTATCACCAAATAGTGAAATGCTAGAGACAGAGACAGAGTACATTATACAGAAAACTAACAATTAACGTTCACTAGAAAAATGATTAAATAATTTCAAAAAATGTTGAGAAAGTTATCAGCAAAATGCAACATCTATTCCTGATTTAAATGTTAGAGGAAAAAAGCATATAAGAAAATGTAATCATGTTCAGAGACGAGAGGAAGGGGTATGTTAAGCCTAGACAACTAATAACAATAGCAACTATAACAAAAGAGATAATAATCACATTTGAAATTCTGGATAAGAAGTTTGAATTTAAATGGTTTAAATAAAGAAGCAAACTAGAAAAAATAAAAACATATATTTTGGTAAACAACGTAATTAAATATCTAAAAAAAATCCAAGAAAGTCAACCAAAGCACTGCTTTCACTGCACCCTGGTGATTCTCTGAGACCCCAACCCACTCAATTTACAAGCCCAGCCCAAAACTCTCTCAGAGGCAAATTCACACAAGTTGCAGCCTGAGCCCAAGCTGCAAACTTTCCAAAAATCTCTCAAAGGTCCACAAACCCCAGACAAGCAGCAGCTGGCCTCAGCATACCCTGTACTTCTTGTTAAGTGGCCTCAAGCCCAGCACCAGTGGCAGCCAGCCTTGATTTACAGCATAACCACTCCCAGGCATCTACAAAGCCCAGCACAGGCAGCCACCAATGACAAATCACTTTGTACCTCCTCCAGATGGCCCTGGCCTGGACCCAGGCAGCAGCTGACCTTGGCCTGCATGGGAGCCCCTCCCAAGGGACCCCAGAACCAACACGCCTGGTGGCTAGCTTCAGACCACAACAAAACACCACCTAACCACCTCCACAAATGACATACCCAAAGGATGGACTCGGCAGGCACAAGAGCCTTGCTAAAGCAAATTCTGCTCCATAAGGTCAGCCCCCACACAACAGTTTGTCCACTATAGTCACAGCCAGTCCTCACAACAGAAGGGCACACACAACCCACACAAGGGACACCCTTGGCATAGCTAAGTCAGGTGAACAAGGAGACGGTGCCATTGCGTTGCATAGGACATACTATATAAGGCCACTGCTAAGACTGGGAAACATAGCAGATCTATCTAATACACAGAAACAAACACAGGGAAGCAGCCAAAATGAGGAGACAAAGAAACATGTCCCAAATGAAAGAAAAGAACAAAGCTCCAGAAAAAGAGCCAAACAAAATGGACGCAAGTAATCTACCAGATGCAGAGTTCAAAACATTGGTTATAAGGATGCTCAGTGAACTTAGGGGACAAGTAGATGACTCAATGAGAATTCTAACAAAGAGATAGAAAACATAAAAGTGGAGATAGGAAACATAAAAAAGAACCAGTCATAAATGAAGAATATAATAATTGAAATGAAGAATACATTAGAAAAAATCAACAGCAGATTAGATGAAGGAGAAGATCGAATCAGAGATTTGGAAGACAAGGCAGTGGAAAACAGCATAATCAAAACAGCAAAAAGAAAGAATTATTTTTTAAAATGAGGATTGTTTAAAGGACCTCTGGGACAACATCAGCATACCAACATTTGCATTATAGGGGTACCAAAAAAAAAGGAGAGAGAGAGCAAGGAATTGAAACCCTATTTGAAGAAATAATGACTGAAAACTTCCCTAACCTGGTGAAGGAAATAGACATACAAGTCTAGGAAGTGCAAAGTCCCAAACAAGATGAACCCAAAGAGGCCCACACCAAGACACATCATAATTAAAATGCCAAAGGTTAAAGACAAAGAGAGAATCTTAAAAGCAGCAAGAAAAAAGCAGTTAGTTACCTGCAAGGGAGTTCCCATAAGACCGTCAGCTGACTTCTCAACAGAAACTTTGTGGGCCAGAAGGGACTGGCACGAAGTATTCAAAGTGATTAAAAGCAAGGAACTATAAGCAAAATTACTCTACCCAGAAAAACTATCATTTAGAATTGAAGGACAGATAAAGAGCTTCCCAGACAAGAAAAAGCTGAAGGAGTTCATCACCACCAAACCAGTATTATAAGAAATGTTAAAGGGACTCCATGAAGAAGGAGGAGGAGGAGGAGGAGGAGGAGGAGGAGGAAGTGGTTGTAAACCAACCACTCTGTGCCAGGCAGTATTCTAGGGTCTGAGTACACAGTTATAAATAAGCCAGGAAAGTTCCCCAAGGTAATAGACAAACAGACAATTAACAAGTCAACAGATAAATGAGGAGGATAATTTTAGAGAGTGGAAAGTGCAGTGAAGACCACAAGTGAAGTGATGGATTGAGGGCTGTGTGTGAGAGGAGCTCTTTTGGATTTGGCAAGCAGAGAAGGCCTCTCTGAAGAGGCAGACTTTTGAGCTAAGATCTGTAGAATAGAATGGGGTTTCCAAAAATAATTTCAGTGGATTATATGTGAATAAAGTTGCTTCGAGGGACCTCATATATGCAAGTCTGGGCTGAATGCTGTTCATACGAATGATGCATAGACGAACTTGGTGATTTGAACTTTAATTCTAACCTCATGCTTAAGGATTTTATGGTCTACATTAAAACAACAACTGAGAGAAGATATTTGTAATGTATTTGACAAAGGGTTCCTATAAATCAGTAAGCAAAAGAAAACAATGAATATTGGGCAAATGATATGAACAACAATTCACAAAAAGAAAAATAAAATCCAGAAAGCCAATATTAGAAAAAATGCTCCCCTAGCCAATAAAGAAATGCAAATTAAAACTATATCATACCAAATTTCACCAATTACCATGGTAAAAATGTAAAAGATCAAGATCTCTAGTGTAATCAAAGGTGTGGGGAGTAGACATCCTTGCCACTTGTAGCTGGGATACAGATGGGAAGAGCTCTTTTGAAGAGAAATCTGGTACAATCTTTTAAGATTTTTAATGAGAGTATCCTTTGAATCAGCAACAGAAGTCAATTCTATGGAAACTGAAGCTCAGGGGCCTAAAGGTAGCTCTAGATAAGGATGGCACTACACTAAAATTTTTAATGGTCAAAGATAAAAGTGGAAAATATTCTATAAATCCATCAGTCGTGGGAATGATTGAATAAACTATGGTCACTACAGAATGTGGAATGCCTTATAGACACTAAAAAAAAAAAAAAGATGTTAATATGACAGATCGATAAATCAAAGGAAAGTTGAATGATTCTATAAAAATTAAGACTGTATCTCCTTTTAGATATCTATTTGTATAAACAGAAAAAAGACTAGAAGGCTGTGCAGCACACTGTCCGTGGCAGTAATGTCTGTGCTGAGCAATCTACGTTTAGAGGAAGGGAAAGTAAAACTTTCAGTTTTTATTTTATACATTTTTAATAAAGGAGAAAAATCTAATCTATTAAAGAAACAGGCTATCATTTTTCCCAGCTGGGAAGGCAACATTTCTATTTCTGAATATCAACAGAGCATTCGTCAGCACCAAGATGACGTTGTCTGATATGTCTGATACAGTCATATTTTTAAATCGCACGCCAAACCAAAACACCATTAATTAAATATTAAACAATAAAAAGGGAAAATGTATGCAACATGCATAACTGAAAAAAAACATGATAGAAATATATAGCTGCTTCAGATTGTTTTGGGAAGAAAGGAGAGTATAACTTACACGTAAAACATGTGTGAAGTTAATTCGGTCAAACCACTTACCTACATGCCAAAGAATGATTGGAAGAGATAAATATATCATATTAAATGAGAAAAATGCAGTGCTATCACATAGAAAAGCATATTATACCTCCACTGAGAAAAGCTGCACATTAAGCCACAATAAAACTAATAATATTTAATTCAAGCTATTTATTGAACACATGCTATATATGTTAGACATTGTGCTTTACATAGAGCACCTCACTTTAATTCTTGCTATTGACGTCTTGCGGGTAGATGGTGTCCTCCTCTATAGATGAGGAAAGAGAGGCACAGAGAGGTTGAATAACTTGCCTAGAGCCATGCAGCTGGTAAGCACAGGAGCCAGGATTCAGACCCATGGACTGATTCGAAAGCCCAAGATCTGACCTATTTTGCTATCTGATCTCCTAAAACTAAAAGCTCAAAGTCACTGTTGGTGGAGAAGTGTGCCTCAGTAAAAGTGCACTTGCACACAGAGGGCCTGCTTTATTTTTTGAGTCAGCTATCTAAAGTACCTCTAAGTACAAGCTGAGACTTTGTTCTAGTTTCGCCCTCAGATTGAAATTCTCTCTGTGGCAGAACCTGCTCCAATCATCCTCACACCCAGAGACTATGACTTTTGAGTTTTCTTAGAACTTTCATGAGGCCTTTGTGATGGTAGACCTGGTTGTTGCCAAGGTACCCACAGGGCCTGGGGCTGTGGGTATGCCCTGAAGCCCAGTTGGCCCCTTCGCTCCCTCTGCATTTCCCACTTGCTCAGCACCCTGTGGCATCTTCACTAAGGCGCAGTTACCCTTCACCTGTTGTACCCCCAGATCCTCACCTTCATTTTCTCAACTCCATCCCCCCACCCTTCAAGCTTCCCTCAGGCCCTAGGCTCCTCTCACCCTTCCCTCCCTGTTCATGACACTTCTTCCCACCTCTGATGGCTTCACCCTTCTCTCCTCTTTCACGGCTCCCTCCTCTGGCCTCTTCACTCCTCTCTCTGGTTTTCTCCCTCTCTCCCCTTTCCCTGGTCTTCACTGCCTAACTTCTCCATTTCTTCTACTTATTCTCTGCAACCTCTTTTCATCCCCATCACTTTATTCTTCTCAGTGCCCTGTTTCCTCCCCTCTTTCTCTCATTCTCATCCCTTCACCCTCTCCTTACTTTTCGCTCCTTCATTCCCCCTCACTCTACTTTCTTCTCACAAATTGAGCTGGGTCAGCTATATCCAGGGACAACTATGGGACTTGGTGGTAAAAAGAGAATGGCGATGCCTCGTGAGCAGAATCCAAGCCCAAAACCTAGAAGGAGGCTGAAAGGGGGTAAAAGACGTGTGAAGAAAAAAAGAAAGAAGATAGATGTGGAGGAATTGAAGAAGGAAGTGGTCATGGTGAGAACACCCAAGTGGATGCTGACCAATTGCCCTCTGAAAACACTCCTCAACCCTCAGCCTTTTAACATCTTACCCACAGGCCAGAGCCATCCCTCTTTCCCCAAGTATCTCTCTCCCTTTCCTGGAAATGACCAGGAGTCACCACCTCTCCCTCAATGACTCTGCTGTCTCCTCAGGATGATCACAAATTAACTCTGGAACAGCTGAGCACCAAGTATTCCGTGGACCTGACAAAGGTGAGTCAAGGAACTTCTTGAGGGAGGCCGAGGGTCTCTGTCCCAACTTTGAGGCTACCAGGATAAAAGCCCCCTAACCTCCATTCTTAACCTCTACCCAATCAAGTTTCTCAGGCCACACACTCAGAAAAAGATGATAATTGGAATGTTCCCAAAGAGAGCTCAGAATTAGATCAGAGAATAAGAATAGTTTAGGGCAGTGCTTCTCACACCTTTGTCCCTAGGACCCCTTTACAATCATTAATTATTAAAGAACCCAAAGATCTTTTTTGGGGTGTGTGTGTGTGTGTGTGTGTGTGTGTGTGTGTGTTACATCATCTATAATTACAGTATTAAAAATTAAAATTGAGAAATTTAAAAATATTTCCTAATTCATTTTAAAAGACTGGTAAACCTGGGGCTTCCAGTCAGGATGGCAGAGTAAGCAAACCCTGTGCTTGCCTCCTCTCACAACCACATCAAAATTAGAAATAAACTACGGAATAGCCATCATTTAGAGTCATCTGAAGTCTAGCTGAACAGAAGTCCTAGAACTAGGGACACATAGAAGAGGCCACCTCAGGACTCATAGCAGGGGCAGAGATGCAAAACAGGCTCGTCCCATACCCACGTGTGGTGACTGAGAATTGGGAGAAATACCTCAGCTGCAGAGGTCCCCTCAAAAGAGCAAGGGGTCCTGGCTCCGCACTGGGCTCCCAGGGTTCCAGTTCTGGGAAGATAAGTCCCCACAATTTCTGGCTGTGAAAACTAGCAGAGATTGTGGCTGAGTGAGACAGAGGGCTGAAGAAATCATGGACTTTCCTCTTAAGGGGCCCACACATGGACCAACCCACTGACAGACTCATTCACTCTGAGCTCCAGCACTGGGGCAGTAGCTCAAAAGGCACCAGGGACACACAGGGAGGAACTGAGTTGTTTGGCTTCAGGGAGAGTGCTGGAGTGGTGGCTTTCTCCCAGACAGAAGTGCTGGCAGAAGGCATTGTTCCTTTGTTGAGCCCTCCCCTACCCGGGTTGCAGACCCAGGGAGACACCATATCTGAGTCTCCACCAACCTGGCTAACTAACACTGGTCACCCCACCCTAATGATTTTCTGAGACCCTGCCCATCCCAGCATGCGGTCCCATCTAAGCTACTTTTAGTGGGTTTTTCCATACAAACAGCCTGTCTTGGCTCATGCTGAAGACTTTTCTAAAATCTCTCCTTGGCAAACCCAGTACCTCTCACTGAGCAGCCTCAAGCCCAGCACTAGCAGCAGCCAGCTTCAATTTGCAGCATGGCCTCTCAAGGCATCTCCAAGCTCAGGGTGAGTGGTAGCCATCTGCGGATTGCTTGGTGGTTCATGCTAGGTTGCCTCTTGGGCAGAGTGGGCAGGGACCAGAGCCCTGCTAAAGTGAGTCCTGCTCTATAGGGTCAGCCCCTGCACAATAGCTTCTCTATTGGTCACAGCCAGTCATCACAACAAGTCAGCCCAAGGGTCAATTCCTCCCATTGATAAGCAAACAGCAGCCAAGTTTCAACTACAACAGGAGGGCACACATAACCCGTACAAGGGACATACCTAGAGCACCCGACTCAGGTGACCAGGGAAGACTGTGCCACTGGAACCCACAGCACACTTACTATATAAGGCCACTCTAAAACTGGGAGACATAGCAGCTCTATCTAATACATAGAAAGAAATGCATACGGACAGCCAAAATGAGAAGACAAAGAAACATGACCTAAACGAAAGAACAGAACAAAGCTCCAGAAAAAGAGCTAAACAAAATGGACACAAGTAATCTACCAGATGCAGAGTTCAAAACATTGGTTATAAGGATGCTCAATGAACTTAAGGGAAGAGTAGATGAACTCAGTGAGAACTTTAACAAAGAGATAGAAAACATGAAAGTGGAGATAGAAAACATAAAAAAGAACCAGTCAGAAATGAAGAATACAATAACCGAATGAAGAATACCTTAAGAGTAATTAACAGTAAATGAGATAAAGCAGAGGATAAAATCAGCAATTTAGATGAAAAGGTAACAGAAAACATCCAATCAGAACAGCAACAAGAAAAAGAATTAAAAAATAATAAGAAGAATTGTTTAAGGGGCCTCTGGAACCAACATCAAGCATACCAACATCCGTATCAGAGAGATACTAGAAGAAGAGAGAGAGCAAGGAATTGAAAACCTATTTGAAGATATAATGACTGAAAACATCCCTAACCTGGTGAAAGAAATAGATATACGAGCCCAGGAAGCACAGAGAGTCCCAAACAAGATGAACCCAAAGAGGCTCACACCAAGACACATCGTAATTAAAGTGCCAAAGGTTAAATACAGAGAATCTTAAAAGTAGTAAGAGAAAAGCAGTTAGTTATCTACAAGGGAGCTCCCAGAAGGCTGTCAGCTGATTTCTCAACAAACTTTGCAGGCTGGAAGGGCTTGGTACAAAATATTCAAACTGATGAAAAGCAAGGCCTTACAAGAAATATCAATCTACCCGGCAAAACCATAATTTAGAATTGAAGGACAAAACTTCCCAAACAAGAAAAAGCAAAAGGAGTTTATCACCACTACAAAGGAAATGTTAGAGAGACTTCTTTAAGAAGAAGAAAAAGAAAAGATCAAAAATATGAATAATAAAATGATAATAACTACATATCTAGCAACAATTACTTTAAATGTAAGTGGATTAAATGCACCAGTTGAAAGAGACAGTGGCTGAATGGATAAGAGAACAAGATCCTTACACATGCTGCCCATAAGAGTCTCACTGCAGATTGAAAGGTACACACAGACTGAAAGTAAAGGGATGAAAAAAGATGTTTCATGAAAATGGAAACAAATAAAAAAAGCTTGGTTAGCAATACTTATACCAGACAAAATAGACTTTAAAACAAAGGCTATAACAAGAGATAAAGAAGGATCCAGTTATCCCAATTCTGGGTATTTATCTGAAGAAACTCAAAACACTACTTTGGAGGGGTGTGAATGCTTATTTTCATTGCAACATTATTTACAGTAGCTAAGATATGGAGGCATCTTGGGTGTCCATCAATGGATGAATGGATAAAGAAGTGGTATATATATATATATATATATACACACAATGAAATATTACTAAGCCATAAAAAAGTATAGAATCTTGCCATCTGCAACAACATGGATGGATCTCGAGGGTATTGTGCTAAGTGGAGTAAGTCAGATAGAGAAAGGCAAATGTCATATGTGGAATCCAGAGAACGGGGTAAACAAATAAACAACAAAAACAAGCTCATGGATAGGGAGAGCATTTTGATGGTTGTCAGGTTGGAGAGTGGGGGATGGGTGAAGAAGTGGGGGATTAAGACTTGGAAATTGGTAGTTACAAAATAGTTATAAAGATGTAGAGTATAGCATGGGGAATACACTCAGTAGTATTGTAACAACTATGTATGGTGTCAGATGGGTACTGGATTTATTGGGGTGATCACTTCATAAATTATATAAATGTCTAATTACTGTGTTGTACACCTGAAACTAATACAATATGTCAACTATAATTGAAAAAAATTAAAAATAAAAATTAAAAATATATATAAAAATAAAGGCTATGACTATTAAAAAATAAAAAATAAAAGAAGGGTAAACCCATTGTATATTAGTATAAATAATATTTTTATGACAAAAAAACTATGTTTTTCAAAATAAAACTATTTAGTGGCATTTCAAATTTTTACAAACCTTTAATATCTAGCTTTTTAATAGAAGACAATTGGATTCTCATATATTTTCAGTATTAAATCTATTACAATATTATGCGTCATGCAGTCTTTGGGAAATTCCAGCATATACTCAGAGAATGAGAGTGAAAAAGGCTAACAACTATTTAGTGTTATTATGAAAATTGTTTGAACTTGTGGACATCTTGAAAGGGTTTTGGGACCCCATGGATCCCAGACCACACCGGGAACCATTGGTTTAACTGTAAAATCATATATTACACTATTACTATTACTACTGCTACTACTGTAAACAGTGACCACAAATAAAAAACTTTAAATATAAGCCCTCAAAATGTAAGCCCTTCTTAGCTCTAGAATTTCTTCATCTGGTATCCAAGGAGGAGCATAGGAGACTTGTCTTGTTTTTATTAAAATTGTGTGTTTTTTAGGGAGAGTTTGATAAGGTTGCTTGGAGTGGCTGATAGGGATTAAGGAGAGTTTCTTTTACAATACTTGAATAGGTTCTAATGTCCTTTTCATTCAGAGAAAAAAGTACACAAGCCTAAAGTGAGAGCCTATGCATTCATGTATTTAGCTGGGCTTTTCCTATTTCTAAGCTATAGAGTCAAAAGTATGAACAGTTCATATATTATCAACATTCTGTATTTTATCCCATCATTAACATTAGCCTTGTACATTATTTCTGTATTATGAATTGTTTCTGTTAGAACTGGAGCTCCATAAGTGTAAGGACCATTCTTACTCATTTTGGTATCCTACCACAGTACCAGGCCCAAGATAGGTTTTCAAAAAGGTTTGTAAATCAATCCATAAACTAAAACTTCATCCTATGTTAGCATGCTAACTGATATCTCTTCTATAACACAAATTTTAAAATCCTGCTTATCTAGAAAGAACTCCCAGTCTGACTTTCAGAGAACTCCACTGGTCTCTAGACCCATCCTGGGACTATAATGGTAGATCTGAGTTTTGAAGTGGGATTCTGTTTTGCTATAGCTGTTTCTTATTTTGTGATTTTCTACCCATCCTTATTTCTTCTCCACACAGGGACTTAGCCCTGAAGAGGCAGAGAAAATCCTGATTCGAGATGGACCTAATGTGCTTACCCCACCCCCCACCATTCCAGAATGGGTCAAATTCTGTAAACAACTGTTCGGTGGCTTCTCCATCCTCCTGTGGACTGGTGCCATTCTCTGCTTTGTGGCCTATGGCATCCAGAGATATTTCAATGAGGAGGCTACTAAAGACAATGTGAGTCTGTTCAACTACTACTGCCGAGCCTAGTCTCTGCTTAGCTCCTGAAACTCTTCTGCTCAGCAGCCTAGCACTCCTGAAGCCCTCTGATCCAAATCCATAGTACTCTCAGGACTTTCTAAGGGAGTCTTCGGTCCCTCCTGTTTTCTCTAGTTTTTTCTTTGAAAAGCTACTGATTCGGCTCCCTGAGATGCATGGTTTCCCCCAGAAACTTGCTCTCCTTTGATTATCTTCTCAACTGATCATCGCAAGCACTTTGCAGTCCCCTTTCTCTTTCCTAGAAGTTTAATCTCTTCACCAACTTCCTCTCCATCTCCCTCACCATCCATCCCCCACCCCATAAATAGCCTACCTGGAGAGGAAAATATAGACCATCATTAACCTGGAATTTTGTTGCTACTTCACTGTAGCTCAGAGTTCCTTCACCAAGAAGCTGAGTAAGCCAGCCCTGTCTCAGACTCTTCTCAGTTCCTGTACTCTTCAATAGAGTCTTATGGTTTCTTGCATCTGGAGAAATGGCAAATCTTCTTGCAGTGTTCTGAGGATGAAGAGGAAGAGAAAGACCTACTCATAAGTCCTTTCTTTCCCTACCCCCAGCTATACCTGGGCATTGTACTAGCCGTTGTGGTTGTCATCACTGGCTGCTTCTCCTATTCTCAGGAGGCCAAGAGTTCCAAGATTATGGAGTCTTTTAAGAACATGGTGCCTCAGGTAGGATTGGTATGGGAGGATCTAGTGAGAGGAGGTATAGAATGTGACTAAATATGTAATTATTAAGTCCCTTGGAGGAATTATATCCTACAATGAGTGAGGCTGGTTATGAATGTGAGGTTCACTTTGGTTTTATTCTATCTGGCCTTAAAAGTACCCTGAGAAAGACACAGCATTATGTATGAAGTAGTCTGCTCTGGAATGAATAATTTGAATCTAATGAGCATTATGTTAAGCCCTAAATGAGAACATTCTATTTTTTTAAAGGACAAAGGAGTTTGGGGAGGCTGGATTCTTCAAATGTCAATGACCTTAAAGACAAAGTACAGTTATGGAAATGTTTCAGATTAAAGGAGGGTGAAGAGACATGACAACTAAATGGCATATCTGACCCTAGACTGACTCCTGTGCTGGAGGAGAAAAAACTCTGTAAAATGTATTTTGGGTCAATTGACAAAACTGGAATACAGACAATAGATTAAAATATTATGTCAATTTGAAATTTACTGAAATTAATAACTGTGTTATGGTTGTTTAAAATCCGAATTCTTAGGAAATGCACACTGAAGTATGTAGAATGAAAGATCGTGATGTATGTAACCTACCCTTAAATGGTTCAGGAAAAAATGTATTCACATGCATACATATGTAAAGACAAAGGACAAATGAGAAAGCAAATGAAATAAAATATTAATAGGTGAATCTGAGTAAAGGTTATACTGGTGTTTTTGGTACAATTTTTATTCTTGCAACTTTTCTAAAGGTTCAGATTATTTTCAGATAAAAAGTATTTTTAAATACCTGGAAATAATATGAGAGTAGAAAACAGTTTCCCAGGCACAGGGCTGGAAAGTTGGAAAGGAATGGAACAGGTTCCGAAATTTCTGACAATATGATCATGTTCTAGCATTGTAACCCAGGATCATCGTCTCCCTTTGATATGAACATAACTTAATATCTTCCTTGGGTAAAGTTTCAGGGAAATGTTTTTGTAGAATAAACTAGGAGTTTGGAGACTATCAGTTAGCTTTTGCTGCCTTAACAAACCACCCCAAAACTTAGTGGCTCAAAACAACGAACATATTATTTCTCATAATTCTACAGCTGGGGTATTTTTCTGATCTGAGCTGAGCTTAGCTGATGCTGGGTGGTCTAAGATGACTTCATTCACATGTCTGGGGCCTCAGCTGAGATTACTGGGACAACTGGGGCTTTTCTCCTTATGATCCCTCTTTCTTCAGGAGGCTAGCTTGGGCTTGTCCAGTGTGGTGGCAGAGGGGTTCCCAGAAACAACAGGGCAAGCCCCTGTGTGCAAGCACTTTTTAAGCCTCTGCTTGCATTACAATTGCTAATGTCTTATGGGCCAAAGCAAACTATAGCTAAGCCTATGTGTGGATATAGAGAGGTAAACCCCATCTCTTAGTGGGAGAAGTATCAAAATCACATTGCAAAAGCACTGCAGACAGCAATGGTAAGAATTTGCAAACTACCAAAGAGCCCTTCAAGAATTATAATCTCGTACACCTGAAAATTATATGTTATTAACCAATGTTATCCTAATACATTTAACAATAACAATTTTTTAAAAAAGAATGATGTGGTGAGTGACAATGTAAGAAAGGCTGGAGTTAGAGGAAGGAAACCAGGAACAGGAGGTTGCAGGCCAGGAGCAGGAGGAAGGGAACAGAACGCTTTGGGAATGACCCTACACTATCTTCCCACAGCAAGCTCTGGTAATTCGAGGTGGAGAGAAGATACAGATCAATATACAAAATGTGGTGTTGGGAGATCTGGTAGAAGTGAAGGGTGGAGACCGAATCCCCGCTGACCTCCGGCTCATCTCTGCACAAGGATGCAAGGTGAGTGGGATGTGGAAAGCTAGGGGAGGGGGCCAAGCATGGCCTTAGGGCACTGTGGTGACCTGGGCTCAGTGAAAGAAAGTATGATCTTATTTTCCAGAATCTTGAGAAGTTACAAGTGCAAATTTGAGATTAAAGACAATAAGGTGCTGGCATGTAAATTTATGTTTCTCTCTGCATGTCAATAATGGTAATGTTGGTACCAAATAAAGATGTATCATCTTAATAGATAAATCTTTTTTCCCCCATATTTTCACTTTACAACCCGTCCTCCCTCCCATCCCAGGTGGACAACTCATCCTTGACTGGAGAATCAGAGCCCCAAACACGCTCCCCTGACTTCACACATGAGAACCCTCTGGAGACTCGAAACATCTGCTTCTTCTCCACCAACTGTGTGGAAGGTGAATATGGCATCATAAATAGACTAAATTCAAAAGCAGAGATTGAATGATTTCAGGAACTCTCTAGTTTCTAAAGGTAGTAGGGTATGTAATGGCTGGTAAATAGTCTAGACTCTCCATCATTCATGAGCTGTATGACCTTTGGTAAAAGGTCAAAGCCATCATTTTCACATTTGTACAACGAAGATACTAAAAGTTACTACTTTATAGATTTTTATGTTTATTAAAGGAATAATATACATAAAATGCTTAGCACAAGACCTAATACATTATAAATGCCCTATAATTGCTAGCTATTATTATTCTAGCTAATGAATAGACTATGCTCTATGAGCTGAAAAACAGCACAGAAGGGAAGAAAATTATTTAGCCTGAAAATTATTCAGCCCTGCTAGGTCATTCTTCTCCTGAAGTAAGTCCCATCTTCTCACTATTCCAAAAGAAGGTATGGGCATTGGAATTTTGAGTTCCCAGGGGTGCCACTCACATTTTGGCTTTGCTCCTGGTATCTAGGACATCCTTGAACTGGGAGACAGCTCCGGCCAAAGTGGTAACAGTGACTCAATAACATTATGTCAATTTCTTCATCTTTTCATCTTAAGGAGATGTGCAAGACTCTCTGGAACACAATTTAAACCATTATTCATACTTAAGAATAAATATTTGGGTATCTAAGAAATAGCTTTTTTTTTTAATTGCATGTGTCAAGTGCTATAGATAGCTCTGATTCTCACAACACTATACAACAGATATTACCCCTCTTTTACACATGAAAGACTAAGGTTCAAAAAATTAAACGCACTATCCAAGAGCACAACTTGATAGAAAAGGAGAGGACCAAAAATTCTAATGCAGGTTTGTCTCCCAAGCCCATGCTCTTTCCATGGTCTCCCCTCTGGAATAAAGCTTCCTAATGATTCTTCTGGTAGTAAAATTAGTTAATTTGAAATTACCCTAAAGGATAAGAGTAACATTAAAACTAAAGAAGCCTTTTCCTGTGAGGGCCACCAGGTTGAGGGGAGCGTGGCCTTCTCTCCCTGCCACGGCCTGGACTTGTCCACTGATATCAGTGTAGTACAAAAAGGGGAAATCATCTGGCAAAAATGTCACTTTTTTGCCTACTGTGTTCAAGACTCCCATTCAGCCAGATATTGTGAACTTTGTTCACACCACCTTATGCAAAAACAGTAGACAGCCCTATGTTGTCAGTGAATTAGCAGGTCATCAAACCAGCGCTATGCCATGGAGTACTGGCAGAGCTGTAGCTCGAATTCCACGTTCGAAGTGGTGGGACTCATCATTCTGGCCAGCGTGCTTTTGGCAATATGTGTTGTGGGGTCACATGTTTGCATCAATTAAAACCTCGCGCCATTGGCACCGCAGAGTGAACACAACACAGAAGTGATATGCCATCTTCTCTGCCCTGTCTGCTCCAGCCTTACCAGCACTGATCATATCTAAAAATCATCATATTAAGGAAGTTCTTAAACTTCCTTTGATGGTTGAAGGTAAAGTTGAAGGCTACAAGAAGATCAAGGAAGTTATTTTGCTTCTTAAGAAATTTAAAGCTTGGAATGATATCAAAAAGGTCTACACATCTCAGCAAATGAGAGCTGGCAAAGGCAAAAGGAGAAACCGTAGTTATATCGAGCACAGGAGACCTTGCATCATCTATAATGAGGAAATGGCATCATTAAAGCCTTCCGAAAATACCTGGAATTACTCTGCTTAATGTAAGCAAACTGAACATTTTGAACCTTGCTCCTGGTGGGCATGTGGGCCATTTGGACTGAAAGTCCTTTCCACCAGTTAGATGATCTGTATGGCACCGCCTCCCTCAAGAGTAACTACCACCTTCCCATACACAAGACGCTCAATACAGCCTTAGCAGAATCCTGAAAAGCCCAGAGTCCCAAAGAGCCCTCCAAGCACCACACAACAAGATTCACCGCATAGTCCTGAAGAAGAATCCACTGAAAAACCTGAGGATCACGTTGAAGCTAAATCCATATGCAAAGACCATTCACTGGAATGTCATTCTTTGCCAGGCCAAGAACAGTAAGCTCTGGGAGGACAAAGCAGCAGCAGCACTAGAAGCCAAATCAGATGAGAAGGGGGTTCCAGACAAGAAGCCAGTGGTGGGAAAGAAAGGAAAGAAGATTATTGGTGTTATGAAGCAGAAGACTTTGGTGGCAAAAAAGGCTGCAGCTACCAAGAAACCAGCAGGTGAGAAGAAATCCACAGAAAAGAAACACCACGAAAGAAAAGAAGCTTTCAACATAAACAAATTTTATTCTGTAAAGGTCAAATAACTTTGGACAGTTGATTTTGAATGAAAATGTGTTCAAAGAGGGTGAGAAACATGAAAAAAAAAAGACTGAAGAAGACTCTAATTGAAAAATAAAATATAGATTAAAATAAAAATTTTTTAAATGTGATTGGAAAAAAAGATACAAGCTAGCAAGCTTTCTCCAAAAAGCACTAGATTTTTATTACCAAGTTTTAGGAAGACATTTGCTCAAATTTGTCCTTCTAAAGCAGTGTTTGCATCAGCAAAGTATATGCTTCAGGTAAGGGTGAAAGTGGGTAATGGCATTCCGTCTGAGAAAGAGGATCTAGCTAAAATGAAGGAGGCTTAAATAGGAGACTAGAGAGACCAAGATGTAGCCAAGAGGGTGGTGCTAGGTTGACTATTAAATTGAGGGATTTCTGAGCTATCTGCAAACTAATAGCATAACTTTAACCTTTATCTTAGAACTTTGTCTCCCTGCTTTCATCTCTGTGGACTTTTACAGGGCTGCTGGTACAAACATCACTCTTTGGGTTCTCAAGCATCTTGATGGGGGTTCCAAACTATTTCTCTGGCATTATATAGAGGGTTATGGAGGACTCAGTCTGGCCTGGGATAGGGGAGACTTGGCCTTCTTAACTTTCCCCAAGGTTGCCATCAACCTGCCCTGTCTCTAAACACATTGGCATTAGTTTTTAAATCCCATCTCTCCAAGCATGGGGAAACCACAACAGAAAAAATGAAAATAAGAACTAGACTAAACCATGGAATAGTCTTAAAGATAAAGGTGAAATAGATAAAGGTGATACCATACTCTGCCGCCCTACTAAAAAATACAATACCCTTCAAGCAGTACTTCTCACAAGGCTCAATGAATGCCTCTGGCAACCAGTCTGAAGTTCATCTGTAGAATGGCTCATACTGTGAACCTTTCCAGAACTTCTACCTAACATTGGCCTGACCTGTCTGCTATCTGAGCCAGGACTCTGTTCTCAGACTCATCTAGCTGAAGGTGACTTCAGGAATTTATGTTACAATGTTCATGGGAGCTCCTAGATTGGAGCTGTCTCTACAAATTGCACGTGTGATTTTGGAGGCCCTATATTCATCTAAATGAAGAAAAAAAACTAGTATTCGAGTGCCTATTATGTACTCAACCCTCTTCTAGGCTGTTTTAAAAATATTTATTCCTTAGAGCTTTCATCTCATTTTAAAGATGAGGAACCTGAGTCTCAGAGCTTTTAAGCAACTTATCCCAAGCCATACAGCTAGAATATTGGAAAGTTGAACTTCCTAAGTCTTTCTGATCCTAAAATAAGTACTATTTCTATAATATGTTGCTTTTCTGAGCAACTCTGGCTGTGACTTTAATGGTAGAAATTTCAGCCATTATGGTAAAGCAGGAAAAATTGTTTTGAGCAAAGAACCTTTCCAGGCCCCTCATTACAAGCCATTTAAGTGAGTGGCCTGCATCATGTATGTACAAGGTTAAACGTGATATGTCCCAGTTTCTTTCTGACTCTGGACAGTGCTGGTGGAGGTAAGAGCAGAGAAGGCCGGCTGTGATGACCTATGCTACCCAGCAGGGGTCAGACTGGCTCCAGCCAGCACAGCAGGGAGAGGATTCAGGTCTGAGCAGCATTTTTCACCACACTTTTTTTCCTGCTTTATTGAATGTAACAGACAATTAGTTGCTTCTATTTACATTGTACAATTCAATTAGTTATTTTTCAATTATAGTTGGCATACAATAATATATTAGTTTCAGTTGTACAGCATACTGATTAGAGATTTATCTAACTCACAAAGTGATCACCCCACTAAATCTAGTACCCTTCTTCCTCCTTACATATCTATCACATTATTGACTATTTTTCTTATGCTACACTTTATATCTCCATGTCTATTTTGTAACTATCCATTTGTACTTCGTAACCCTTTTGCCCATTTTCACCATCTCACCCAACCTCCAACCATCTAGTAGCCCTCAAAATATTCTCTGTATCTATGAGTTCATTTACATTTTTGTTGTTGTTGTTTACTTTGTTCTTTAGATTCCACATGTACGTGAAATCATGCGATATTTGTCTTTCTCTATCTGACTTATTTCATTCAGTGCGATACCCTCTAGGTTCATCAAGGCAATATCTTTTTCCATCCCCTTCCATTTAGTCTGTGTGTGTCTTTTAATCTGAAGTGAGTCTCTTGTAAGCAGCATATGTAGGGGTCTTGTTTTCTTATCCATTCAGCCACTTTATCTTTTGGTTGGAGCACATAATTCTTTTCCATTTGAGGTACTTGTTGATAGGAATGTAGTTATTACCATTTTTTATTCATGTTTTTCATACATGTTTTTCTTCTTAAAGAAGTCCCTCCAACATTTTTCTTCTTAAAGAAATCCCTCCAACACCAAATACTGGTTTGGTGTTGATAAATTCCTTTAGCTTATTTTTGTCTGGGAAGTTCTTTATCTGTCCTTTGACTCGAAATGATAGCTTTGCTGGATAAAGTATTCTTGGTTGTAGATTCTAAGTTTTCATCACCTGACTATGTTGTGCCAAGCCCTTCTGTCCTACATAGTTTCTTTTGAGAAATCAGCTGCCAGTCTTATGGGTGCTCCCTTATAGGTAACTAACTGCTTTTCTCTTGTAACTTTTAAGATTCTCTCTTTGTATTTAACCTTTAGCATTTTAATTATGTATCTTGGTGTGGGCCTCTTCGGGTTCCTCTTTTTTGGGACTCTCTGGTCTTCCTGGGGTTGTATGTCTATTTCCTTCACCAAGTTAAGGAAGTTTTTCATCATTATTTCTTCAAATAGCTCTTCAACTTCTTGTTTTCCTTCCAATACCCCTATGACATGGATATTTTTACATTTAATAGTGTCCCATAGACTCCTTAAACTATTATTATAGTCTTAGCTTCTCTTTTCTTGCCTTTCTGATTAGGTGTCTTTGGCTTTCCCATGCTCTATATCAGTGGTTTGATCTTCTTCTTTATCCACTCTGTTGATTCCCTCTAATATACTCTTCATCTTAGATAATGTGTTCTCATTTCTGACTGGTTCCCTTTTATAATTTCCATTTTCATTTTTATGTTTTTTTATCTCTTTGTTAAAGTTCTCACTGAATTCATCTACACTTCCCCTAAGTTCCTTCAGTATCTTTATAACCAGTGTTTTGAACTCTGCATCTGTTAGATTATTTGACGCCATTATTCCTGGATCTCTGTTCTGTTCTCTCATATGGGTTCTGCTTCTTTGTCTTCCCATTTTGGCTGCCTTTCTGTGTCTGTTTCTATGTACTAAGCAAAGCTCTTCAGTTTCTCGGTCTTATTAACATGGCTTTGTGTAGTGAGTATTCAGTGGCACAGTCCTGAGAGGGGTTCAGCTGAAGGCCAAGTTTAGCCCCAGTCTGTGCCCCTCCGGGGCCACCTGTTAAGATTCAGCAAGCAATCCACAGATGCTGTGCTTATAGTTGCCTCAAGAACCCACACCAGAAACCGAGGCCAGCTGCCACCAGTGTGAGTCCTAGTGCTGCTCAGCAAGGAGCACCAGACTCGCAAAGGACACACCTGAATGTGGCTTGGGTGGGGCCACAAGCTGGGGGAGGCAGAGTTTAAGAGAATCCTCTGAGCAGAGCAACCTTTGTTATCCAGTTGGATGACGTCTCCACTACGGCTCTGCTGGGTCCACAAACTGAAAGAGGGCTCAACAGAGGAACAATGGATATGCTGGCACTTCTGCCAGCAAGAGAGCCTCGTCTCAGGCCCTCACTCTGACAACTCGATGTCCCCCTGTAAGTCCCTGGTGCTCCCTATAAAGCCGATCTGGCACTGGTGTTCAGAGCAAGCAGGTACAACACTACGAAAGTCCGCTTGCGCACACGGCCCCTTTAAGAAACATCTGCAGCTGCTGGCTGCCACTGCCATAGCCTCTCTTCCATTCAGCCTCTCGGGTCTGGGCAGCCTCACGTCTTCGCCCCCGCCTACCTTCTACTATTGCAGATTGACTTATTTCTCTCCCTAGTTGTAGTGCTTCTGTTCATCTAGATCCCAGGTGACTTTACTTGCTGTTTTCTCCATGTTTCTGTCACAACTTTGATTTGGTTGCAAGAGGGATGAACAAAGCCTCTATCATCTATGCCATTTTTCTCATCCTCCACCTCACACTATTGACATTTTGGGCAGGATAATTTTTCATCGTAGGGGGAGAGAAGGGCTGCTCTGAGGATGGCAGGATGGTTAGCATCACCCCTTGCCCTCTACCCACTAGATGTCATAGCAACCCCTTCCCATCCAGTTATGACAACAAAAACTGTCTCCAGACATTGCTAAATGCAAATTGCCCCCAATTGAGAACTAGTAGGTTAAAGGACTAGGGGATACTGGAACATAGGACTCTAGCAGATGGGTAACCACTATTCCTGGGGATCTAGAAATTTTCAGCTGCTGAAGGCAATATAAGAAATATACAGACAACAAGATATTTAGATTAAGTGTAATGAAGTTGTTGACAATGAAGGCAATCAGGCAATAAAATTGGGTATCTTTGGAGAGCTATGAAATCTCTTCAGAGATTTTTCAGACTAGGAGACCCTTATTTGCATAAACTAAATATGAAGGAAATAGAACATAACCTCTCAGAGGACCTTGAGTTTCTACCTTGTTTCTGAACACTGACAGCTTTCTCTTTGTAGAAACCAACCCAACAGCCTTCCTCACTCAGATGTCCCCTTGTCCGCAGGAACAGCCCGAGGCATCGTGATCGCCACAGGAGACTCTACAATAATGGGCCGCATTGCCATCCTGACATCAGGCTTGAAAGTTGGCAAGACGCCCATTGCTATAGAGATTGAGAACTTCATCCATCTGATCACTTCGGTGGCCCTCTTCCTTGGTGTCATTTTCTTTGGGCTCTCCCTTATCTTGGGCTACAGCTGGCTGGAGGCTGTCATTTTCCTTATTGGCATCATTGTGGCCAATGTGCCTGAGGGGCTTCTGGCCACTGTCACTGTGAGTAGCCAGGGTGGAGGGTAACCTCAGGGCAGACAAACCACTGCAGAGAAATGAAATCACTAGTATCACTTTTGTTGTAACTGCTCAAGCGCAGTGTACCCCTGACATGTGTACAAATCATTTAGCTCCCAGATTATGTTGACTTCCTCCACCCATATTTTCTGGTGACTTTTCTTTTTCTCAATGAGAAAGGAAATGAGTTACAATGCAGAAAGCGTGAGATTATAAGTCTCTGGAAGGGAATTCCAGTCCTGGGTGTACTGGCTAGTGAACTTGACCAAATCGCTTAAGTTCAGAACTCAATTTACTCAACAGTTTATAAAAGAAGATTGATTTAGAATCAGAATCTTATTGGAAAGGATTTCAAAGTTCATATAAATTCAACCTTCCAACCATTGCTGACTGTCTTATACAAAGTCCATTGGAGATGATAATTGTTTCGAGTTATGGGAGGCCCACCCCTTTCTGTCTCAGTTCATTTCATTGTTGAGTTGCTCTAGTTTGATTGCATTATTTGAGCAGAAATATATTCCACTTTTGGTCCCAGTTTTCCCATCTGAAGAAAACAAAGTTAATTCTCTCTCCTACAAACCACCCTTTAGATTTTTTGCAGTAGTGATTATGTCCCCTCACATTCTCCAGGTGTGAGGCGAAATAATCCCTTTCCCTTAGCCATATGACTCTCTCTTCAGGCCCATTGTCTTGCTGATCAACTATTTAGGGTATGCTCTGGTTTGCCAATACCCTTCCTAAAAGGCAATGAGAATAATACTTGGAGTGTGGTTGGACTAGCACAAAAACATCAAGACTAGTGATATTATGTAAGTAAACCATGACCCCATGATTAGAATTCTACATTTACATAACCACAGCCCAAGAATTCATTAGCGTTTAAAACAACCTTGCCACACACCTGACTTTTATTGAGTGTATGGTCAACAAAAATCTTCTGGCTTAAATGATTCCACAAATCCTCTTTAGTGCTGCAATATCCCTTCTCAATTTAATCATTCTCTCCCTTTTTTAAAACTTTTGGTACAACCCCCTTCCACACACAGCATCTTTACCACAATAAAAGTTTAGCCATCAATGACTTGAGAAAGTGGTGTGACCTGAACTTGAATGAAAAAGAGGCTGCTGAATAAAAAAGATGAAAGGATTGTGGAGGAGTGGAATATTCCAGGGAGAATAAGGAAATCTTAATCTATTATACCCTGATGAAGGAATACACTCTGGCATTGAAACTGTGCCATAAAGCACAAACCAAAATCACTTTCCCAATTTTCTTTACTGTAGCCACAGATGGAGTTTCTAAAGACTAGGTGAGAACAAAAGGGAAGTTACTACAAAAAAAATTAAAATAGCAAAAAAAAAAAATTAGATATCAAAAAAGTGGTATGAGAAGCAATATCTTCTCTCTGTTTATTGTCTCACCTGTTCATGGCCTTAGGTTTGTCTTACCCTGACTGCCAAGCGCATGGTGAGGAAGAACTGCCTGGTGAAAAACCTGGAGGCGGTGGAGACGCTGGGCTCCACCTCCACCATCTGCTCCGACAAGACGGGCACCCTCACCCAGAACCGCATGACTGTCGCCCACTTATGGTTCGATAAGACCATCTATGAGGCCGACACCAGCGAAGAACATATTGGTGACTAGCAGCATTGGTGGGCTAAGAGTGGATGGATTTGGGGGATGTGATGAGTGAGTTGAGGGGGAATGGTGAGTTCAGACAAAGATAGCTGGAAAGTGAGTGAGAGAAGCGGGGTGTGGAGGAAAGGAGATGTTGTTTCTATGAAGTTTTGGAGTATAGAACAAGATGGGAATAATTCCCTCTCACTTGCTCACAGTCTGTTCTTTCTCTCTAGGGAATACATTTGACAAAGGCTCTGATACCTGGTTTATCCTGGCCCAAATCGCTGGCCTCTGCAACCGGGCTGACTTTAAGGCTAATCAGGAGACCCTTCCCATAGCTAAGGTGTCAGGGCTAAGGGGATAGTGGGTACCTCAGTGTCCAGAGTATAACCTATCTTTTCCCCGCAAAAATCTCTTTCCTGGTGCTCAGTGATTTCCCCAAGCACCCCCTCTCCATTCTGCCCCTCTCCCTGTCCCACGGGCAAGCCCAGGTGCCCTGCCCCTCTAGCTTATATACAAAATCCCATCCTGTCAGCGGGCAACAGCAGGGGATGCCTCTGAGTCAGCCCTCCTCAAGTTCATCGAGCAGTTCTACAGTTCTGTGAAGGAAATGAGAGAGAAAAGCCCCAAGGTGGCAGAGATTCCCTTTAATTCTACCAACAAGTACCAGGTACAGAACCGAAAAGGTAGGAGAGTGGTAGGGGGTGGGGAATAGGCTCATCATTTGGGGAAATGGAAACTTTGCATTGGTCTTCAACCTCATCTCTGAGCAGTAGGATAGACAGTGAAACCAGCATCCCAACTAGGAGGAAGGCTCACCTCAAGAGAAAGTGACAGGTGCAAAGAGGAGCAATTGATAAAGGAAGAGGCATTCAGTCCTAAGCAGAAGCTCCAGGCTATGCTATTTATGGAGAGAGCAAGTCATAAAATGCTCTCTTAAGGCTGGTAAGTCATGGTACAGTCTCTGCAGCTGTTAGGAGGCATCTCTGGCTACTGCAAGATTAGCCACAGAAGAATAAGGTTAGATTTACATAATACTTCCCAGACGTGCCTTATGACATTAATCATCAAATATTTATTTTCATTCCATGCATGCTATTCTAGCAGCTGCTGTCAGGTAGGTGATCAGGGGTCTCCAGCATGTTTGTGAAGTTAATTTCCTAGGAGCATTTTAACCATTATCCAGCGAGGAGTGACAAGGGAAGGAGAAATGCATGAGGGACACTGGTGGCACCAACAATAAAATCCATAACAGGGACAGAAAACAGTATTTCTCTCATGTGAGAATCCTGGGACACTTTGAAGGAGGGTTATGGTGAAAAGTAGGAAGCAGCAGCATTGCCATGACTGGTATTGTACCAGCTAAGGTCTGAGTTCTATGGGACAATTGTGATTTGCTTGTAGGGGAGTGGGATTCTCCAAGTTCATGCACTCCTGTGAAGGTTAGACATTCGGATGCAGGTAACAGAGAAGAAACTGGACTCACAAAAATCAGTTTGTTTTTGTGTCTTAAAAAACACATATTAGTGCTCATGTCTGCAGCACATATACTAAAACTGGAATGATCCAGAGAAGATCAGCATGGACGCTGGATAACATGCAAATTAGTGAATTGTTTCATATTTTTATATTCAACAGCCGCTTAAGAGGGTAGATGTTAAAAGCTTTCATCACAAGAAAAATATTTGTAACTAAAAATAATAACCGAAAACAGCAAAAACTATATAGATTTTTAAAAACCCAATTTACCTATATTTTCACATTGAACGCTGAACAAGTAAGAGTTAAAGAAATAGATCCATAGTTTTTCATTTCAACTGGCTTTTAGTCAGTGTAATAAGATAGATCTCCTAGGCCCAAACCGCAAACTTATTTCCATTTTTTTCTGACGTTTAGTGGCCTCACTAACCAGACAGGAATTTTGTGCTAGGCAGGGCCTGATTAAAGCCTTTGACCAGAAAGAATTAGGTACCTTTCCCTCTATGAGATTCAGATAAAAAGCAAAACATAGCCACAACATTTGTTGGGATGTCCAACAAAATAGCAACTTTCCCCAAAATGACTACATTAGTGCCTTTTCCAAGCTATTGAATATCAAATTCAAACAACAAAATCCACCTCTATGGTGCACTCAGTGTGCTCAGCCAGCCCGCCAGCTGCTCAGCTCTGCTCAGTTCTGGTGGTGCCTGCTTGGAGGGGACACCAGGAAAACCCCTCTGGCCACTTCTATTCTGGTAGACGGCTTGTTAGAGGCTCCCAACTGCAAGGGACTTCTTAGCCTGCTGGTGGTTTGCAGAGCTTGGTTTCTTTCCCCCTCTGAGATGGAAATGAAAAAAAGAAGTGTCTCTGTTCTGATATTTCCAGATTTTTATCTGTAATTTTCTATCAAGATGTAATTTTTCTGTGACCAAATTACTAGCTTATGTAGGTCTTGCTGTCAACTCCAACAATTTCAGAAAGCCTACAAAAATATGTATTAAGCACTCAGAATATTAAACTTTTAAACCTTTTGCAGCTTTCCACTTAAATGAGTTAAGGCTTTTCCTCTTAACTGCTTAAGCATATTTTGAGTATAATTGAACAGTTTTTTGAAAGTTCCTGATGGAACGATTTTAACCACATTTTACATAGAGGTTTCTCACCTCGCAGTGTAGTTTGGCCGCCTCTGCGCCAGCTCCCTTCCTTCCAATGTGCTGGTTCGTTACCCGACAGGCTGTGTAGCAGGCATTTCCTATGGACCCTAAGAGGGACCCCAGGGAGAGTTCCTTTTCACAGATCAGAGATCAAGGGATAATGCAAAACTGAAGCTGGCCTTATTTCTTTCTCCTTCGTGTGTGTTGTCTCCTCAGGTTCCTTTCACAAACCTTCCCTGCCCTCCCCACACCAGCCACACTGACTCTGATCCTTGACCTTCCCTCAGGAAACTTCTCATGCTTTTAGGAAAGAGTGGAAAGGGGACTAAAACAACTAGCCTATTTTTGAATTGTGCTTCACAGTTTTTAAAGTACTTTTTACAAATATTATCTCATAAAAACCAATGGTCTACAGCCATGCTACCTTGAATGTGCCTGATCTTGTCTGATCTCATAAGCTAAGCAGGGTTGGGCTTGGATAGTATTTGCATGGGAGATCACCTAGGAAGACCAGGTGCTGTAGATGTAAAAAATAAAAATATAAGGGATCGTAAGCTGACAAGGTTCTTGCAATCTGTGAGGGCAACCAAGGGTTGCCTCGCCAAAAAAAAAAAAAAAAAAAAAACAATGAAGTAGGCATCACAGAATCTTTCCCATTTTGTCAAAGCCACCAAGATTTTGATATGTCAAACGGATTGACCTGAGGTCATAAAATATTCGTGATGGCCCTAGAACACACCTCTGTGGGCTCTAAGCTTTCTCTCCTGCCCACTCTGCTGTCTTTGTCTGCCCCACCACTCCTACTCTCTAGCCATCCAGGCAGAGAGGAAGCAGGGAAAGTGAGGATGCCTGCTTCTGCCCTCAGTTTCCAGTGGGGCTGAGAAGATTAAAATGTGTGTGCAAATAATACCAGGCCTGGAGGATTCCTGGAAAGGAGGAAGAATGGAGGGAAAGGGCTGTATTGGGGTTCGAGGACCAAGAAAATGGAGGGATATGAAACAGGTCCCCTGTTTGTTTTACCCTCAAAAAGCTTTCTCTTGCTTTTTTGCCCCACTGCCCCTGCCCCTCTCTCCTATTCCACCCATACATCCTCTCTTCCCCCTAGATGTCCATCCACCTTCGGGAAGACAGCTCCCAGGCTCATGTGCTGCTGATGAAGGGAGCTCCTGAGAGGATCTTGGAGTTTTGCTCTAGTTACCTTCTGAATGGGCAGGAGTACCCAATGGACGACGAAATGAGAGAAGCCTTCCAAAAGGCCTACTTGGAACTGGGAGGTCTGGGGGAACGTGTGCTAGGTGAGAGGAAAACTTTGCAAGAATGGCATCGATGTGGTTATAATTTGTGGGATGAAAAATTTAGGATGTTGGGGTAAGTGGGATAGGGACACAAATAGCTAAATGACTATTGGTCTCTTCTTCTGCCTCTCTTCAGGGTTTTGCTTCTTGAATCTGCCTAACACTTTCTCCAAGGGATTCAAGTTTAATACAGATGAACTCAATTTTCCCATGAATGACCTTTGTTTTGTGGGACTCATATCCATGATCGACCCTCCCCGAGCTTCAGTGCCTGATGCCGTGAGCAAGTGTCGCAGTGCAGGGGTTAAGGTAAACCCTTGACCACCCCAGAAGCCTACCTGTCACAAACTGAAGCAACAGTAGAAAGCCTTGCATAGAGTTGGTTCTTAATAATCTGTTTCCTTTAGTTTAGGATTTTTTATCTTAAGAGGTAACCTTATAGTAAATTTCCTCTATAGTTAGATGCCTATCTTGCATTGAACATTAGAATCACCAAGGGAACTTTAAAAATCTAATGCCTGGGCCAGACCCCAGACCCATTACATAAGAACCTCTCAGGGTAAGCCTTATGAATCTGTAATTTTTAACTTTCCTAGAGATTCCAATGTGCAGAGAAGTGTGAGAACCAGTGTCCTAGGACAGCGCTTCTCAAACTAATGTGTAGGGAATATTGACACCTTCCCTGCTCATACCTGATATGTTGGATCTTAGACTTAGGGGAAGGCAGGTTACAGTGGGACTGGCGGAGAGGTCATTTAAAGGTTTTTAAGGAGAATGAGATGCTATCTGTTAAAGCTGGCTTTATCTTAGACCTTTGACTGTTGGCAGTTTGTCCAGGGGTAGGCTGGGCCATGCTGAGTTCAATGATTGGTCACTAGAGTGGGAGCCAAGGAATGGACATAAGAAATTGTTCTGAGTTCCCTAATTACTATAAGACATTTGGGGTGATATAGTTCTTTGCATAGATGGCATTATTATAACACACCTTCCCAGGATAGCCATGTTATCCTGAAAGTCTCCCATGGTTCTATAAGCTACCACATCACATTGTGGGAAATAAGTGGGAAAGGGCTTCATTTGAATTTTCTGAGCTTTGAAGTGGACTGTTAGAGTGAGGAATAACATTGTGGATGAAGTCTAAAATTGATCTCACCTGGGAATTTATGGATTCCTTTAGCAAGAAGAAGTGACAATTGTGCCCCCAAGTGGGGAGGCCTAAACAAGAAACAAAGGGGTAATTTTAGCCAGGATGCCTACCACATCAGAGGTGGTCACAGCCTGAGGCAGAGTGAGCCCATGATAGTCTTAGGAGGACTTGTGAAGAAGCAGAAGACCTCTGCTTTCTGGGCCGGTCCTTGTTCTGGGCACAGGTTTATAGGTCTTATAATTTCTCACTTCTTCTGGACCCTAAGCTGACAGAAATTTGGCAAACTTGGTGAGGAATTTTGATTCATCCCTTTTCCTTACAGAGAAGTATAAGTCTTACCCTGATGCCATCCTTCAAGGACAAAATGTAATGGACACACAGGGGGTTGTCGCACAGGGTAGAGCCTTCTAGGCTCCACTCCATAATGGTGTTGGCGCAGAGCTGAAGAACATTACACAGCTGCTGGAAGAGGTCTGATAACAGTTGCATGGCAGCAAATTTTTACAAGAAATAATTGTGGCCCTGGTATTTCTCAGGCAGAGCCATGTGCTCAGGTCTTTAGAATAAATGTACTTTTTAAAAAAGTAAAATAAAATTAATCCATTACATTTGCCACTACCTGAGGCTCTCAGTAGTACAAAGCTATGAACCTGGTTGCCTCTAAGAACTGCAGTCAAGCAGTGCAGGCCTACAGCAACGTCGCCAACACTGGAATGTTCCTCTTGATGGATCCAGCCTGGAGGAAGAGGGTACAAGAGAAGAAAAGGGCAGCTTGCAAGACTGCATATAGTCAGCACCAAGAAGTTAGAAATGAAATTTCCTTAGTACTTAACGAATCCCAGAAACTGCTAGATACCCTTTACCTCAAAGGGAGCCATTCTCTATAGAATCACACTTTTATTGTCTGTGAAACTGTGAAACGGTACTAGAAACTTACTCTTGGGTGACTGACTTTGTGTTTCCATTTCTCCAAGCTGGCATGGAGGCGATACTGCTAGGAACTTCTACAGAATAGTCCATTTGAATGGTCAAACTGGTCTAGGTACTAGGCATACATCCAGATGACCTGTCCATACATCCAGATGATATGTACTAGGCATACATCCAGATGACCTGTCCTATAGGTCCCAGGTCACTACTGAAGGTCAGGGCACTGTAAGCCTGAAAGACATCACTGAGGGCTCAGTCTGAATCACATCTGGAATCTTCTAATCTTTTCTGCAGTTCTCTCCCAGGTTCTCACCAGTTACCCAAGCTTGGTGAGGATCCAGTGCCCCACAATTAAGCCAGAAAGCTCAAAATTAGTGGTGTGGGTAAAAACTCATAGTGCAACTTTCCTCAGTCTCTAGAATCACAGCTTAGTCACACTTCACTCGTCTTCCAGCCAGCCAGGGGTTCCAGTATGGAATGATGAGGGTTCATGGGAAAACTCCTCCAAGGCTTATTTTTGGGAAAGTACATAGACTGACCTTTCCAGGACCTCTGTTCCCACAAGCAGTTGGATAGTTCAATCACAATCAGATAGTTTCCTTCTTCCTCCTATAGGAGCCGGAAAATCATACTTGGAGGGCATCATTCCCTCATTCCTTCATTCGATAATTGTTTATTGACAGAGTACTATGTACCAGGCATTGTGTAGGGCAGGAAACTTAACAAGGAGTCATAGACATGGCCCCACCCTCACAGAGCTCTCAGTCCAGCAGCGGAGAAAGACAGATAAGCAATCACCACATGGAAAGTAGAGAATGCTAGGAAAGCACAGAGCACAGGCACCTGATCTTTGGGAAAAAGTGAGACCAAGCTAGGGCTGGTACTAGATATCCAAAAAAGGCTGGAGTCCAGGGGTTCAGGGAGGCAATGGGAAGAAGAGAGGAAGAGTAGGATCGGAATGTACCTGCGCCTAGACGAAATTTTGCTAGGCAGATGGATTATTCTAGACGTTCCTTTATTACCACTTCTTCTATGTGTAGATGTTTCTGTCTTTGAGCTTTAAGAAGCAGAATAGCTTCTGGAGGAGTTAAATGAAATTCTGAATATAGAAATTTACCTAAACCTTTGATTTATTCCTGTGAAACATAGAACTCAGATTGTCCTAAGTTTTATGGTCTGATGATCCTGACCCACTCCTAAGGGTTGAAGCACAAGTTCTTGGGAATAAGCTACTAAAACCTCTGTGCAATGAAAGCAGTGATCTGCGAGTTCTTAGAGAGAAAGATGAAGGATCCAGGACCTTCCTAAAGATGATTCTACTCCTTTCCCTTCCCTTCCCAACCCAGGTGATTATGGTAACAGGGGATCATCCCATTACAGCCAAGGCCATTGCCAAGGGTGTGGGCATCATCTCAGAAGGCGCTGAGACAGTAGAGGATATTGCTGCCCGGCTCAAGGTTCCTGTTAGCCAGATCGATACCAGGTGAGACTCTTGTAGAGATCAGATCTGCTATTCTTTCCTCCATTGTCAGCCTGCCCCACCCAGATCCCAGTTACTAAAGTTCTTAAAGTCTCCTTCAGTAGCTAGGATGTGCGGGGTTTACATAAATACAAAGTAAACTAATAGAAAAATGACCAAGTAGGTTTTTAGAGGAAGTGGGACAAAGAAAGAGGCAGAAAACAGGAAGCAGTGGTTGGAAAAGGGAAGGGATAAAATGTGTCAATATAGAGATAGTGAATGACTGGAGACAAATGAGGAGATCTGGTTGAAAGGCGAAATGAGGAGGTCATAGTAAACTTGCTTAGAGGGCACCAGGACCCCTGGTAAATCCTCAACACTCTGAACTAAACTTTTAAAATTCTTTTCACTCAGGGATGCCACAGCCATTGTGGTTCATGGCTCGCAACTGAAGGATATGAACTCAGAGGAGCTTGATAACATCCTCCAAAACCACACGGAGATTGTGTTTGCTCGAACCTCCCCTCAGCAGAAGCTGATCATTGTAGAAGGATGTCAAAGGCTGGTAAGAGAGACAAAGGAGCCTTGGGGAATCTGGCAGAAGTCACATGGCATAGGCCAGCCTTAAACCAAGCAGAGGAATGTGTGCTGGGCTAAAGGAGACTCCAGAGAGTATACTGTCTTGAACCCCAGAGTTAGGCATCAGTTTGGGGACTCCATGAGAGTTTACTATCAGGAGGAGCAGGAGAAGGAAGGGCTAAGAGGCTGAAATTAAGCATGATTACATCAAGAAACTAGAGATGATGAAATCAAACTGATCTTTGGGACGTGTCTTGAATCTGACACAGTAATTATTTCACCCCCAGGGAGCCATCGTGGCAGTGACAGGGGACGGTGTGAACGACTCCCCCGCGCTGAAGAAGGCAGACATTGGCATTGCCATGGGCATCGCCGGCTCTGACGTCTCTAAGCAGGCGGCTGACATGATCCTGCTGGACGACAACTTCGCCTCCATTGTCACGGGCGTGGAGGAGGGTGAGGAAGCAGGGCTGGGACTTGACTCTCAGACTCAGGTGAGAGGTGGTATGCAGTACTCTCATTTCCATTGCCCATTGTCCAACCTCCATGATCCTGAAGAGATTGGGGAAAATCACTGGAAGACAAAATTTTGCAAATTAAATTCAGGTACTTAGAACATCACTATCAGGAGCTCATTTTTATTAGATCGGAGGAAATTCAGATTTGCTAGGGAGACTAGGCCTATGACAAAATATTGTATCTTCCTTCTTCTCTCATGGAGATTCAAGTAGGTCCACGGTAAGTTCCAAGATGTAGCCATACTCTTGGGACTACTTCTTATTCCATAAATGTCAGGAGCCCCCCGCTCCCAGGGACCTGCTACCTGACTGATGTTAACATATTAAGACCTATTGGAGCCTGCTCTATAAGTTGACTGCACCCCAGTCTCCCTGCTTTCTGACTGGAGCTATCTTATTAAAACCTGTGACAATTCACATAACAGCAATAATTACCGTTTTATTGAGATCTCATATGATCCTGTATTTTGTATCCATTCAATTCAATAGACTTTTTGAGTAGCAACTATGTACCAGGTGCTATTCTAGGAGATGTGACAGTGGGGACTAAAAAGACACACATCCCTGCTCTCATGTCACTTAATTTCTAGTGGAGTGAGACAGACAGTAAGGTAAATTGCATAGTATATTAAAAGAAGTTCAATGCAATGAAAAAAATCAAGCAGACAGTATAGGGAGGGATTACAGTTTTAGAAGGAGTCATCAGAGAAGGTCTTAAGCCATCTTGCAAGGCAGGAGGAATGAAGTCCAGAAAATTGAGAGGTGCTCAAGGTCACAAGCCAGTTATGACAGAAAAAAGGACTGGAATCCAAGCCCAGGCTCTTTCCACTTCAGCCTTAATCTTCCAATGGCTTTTGTATTGGAATTTGCAGACATCTCTAAGTGTTAACCAGGTCTAACCCTGCTTAATTTTTTAGAGATCAGATAACATTAGTCATGTTGAATCCAAGAACAAAGAGTACACAGATATGGCATGCTAATAAATCCTGGCTCTAATCAATAGTCACAATTTAGAAACAAAACTGGGATTGCCCAGGTATAGGTTCTCCATAGCCTTTCATGGAGTGTGACACTGCTTTGTAGTGGTCTCTCTGTCCAGGAGCTGGCTTGTGGGAGGTGTGTTTTCTTTGTGTTTTTCACAAAAGGTTGACCATCCTCCCCAGGCCGCCTTATCTTTGACAATCTGAAGAAATCTATTGCGTACACCCTGACCAGCAACATCCCCGAGATCTCCCCCTTCCTGCTCTTCATCGTCCTCGGCATCCCCCTGCCTCTGGGCACCATAACTATCCTCTGCATTGACTTGGGCACTGACATGGTGAGGACCAAACTGGGGGCCAGCTCATGCAGCTCTTGTGAGGTGGACTGGGCAACAGGAAGAACCTCTGTCCAGGGAGAGGGACAGAGCTCGATTACTTCTGAACTGTATGTCTCCTGTTACTCCCACCCTCCATTCTCCAGGTCCCTGCTATCTCCTTGGCTTATGAGTCAGCTGAAAGTGACATAATGAAGAGGGCTCCACGGAATCCAAAGACTGATAATCTGGTGAACCACCGTCTCATCGGCATGGCCTATGGACAGATTGGTGCGGCCAAAGGAATGCGGGGTGAAGGGAAGGGGAGATGCCTGCACTTTTCTAGTAACTGGAGCCTTCTTGGTGTGGAAGTCAGGGAGATAGCTTCTTAACAACAGTGTTAGGCCCCGAGAACACTAAGAACAATTGATCTCTGATCTGCCCTTGATTTAAGATTCTAGTCAAGAAGGAACAAACATAGATGACATGATGGCATCTTTCAAAGTGCCAAATAATGAGTATAGACAGGAATGTTAATGGAGTACAAAGTGAGCAGACTCACCAATCATGAGGACTGTCAGAGAGGCCTTCCGGAGGAAACTACTTAAAACGTGTTGGATGATAAGGCTAGGTATGGGGTCAAGGGGAGAGGGGAAATTCACATGACCTAGTTGTTGAAAAGTGAATAAATCAGTTTGGTGGAACACTTGTTCCTGAATAAAGAGTAGTGGAAAATAAGGCTGTAGATGCAAGTAGCATTTATCCTGGGGCCAGCCGTGAAAGACACTTGAGAGACATCAGAGGTCTTTGTTCTTGAGTTGCCGGGTTCAGTGAGGTGTTTCAAGGAGTAGGTTGAGGGATGGACAAGAAAGAGATTGAGAACAGGGGAAACCATCCCAATATCTAGAGGAGGAAACTCATAGAAAAAGCACAGACATAGGAGGCAGACCTATGTTTGAATCCCAGGTTCACCACTTACTACTTGCATGACCCTGGACAATGACCGAATCTTTTCTGTGCTTCAGTTTTCCCACTTATGAGATGTAAGTAATAGTTCAGACTTGTTGTGAGGGTCAGTGTCCATGGGTACCTATACAGTGCGTAGCTTTGTAGTTAGTAGGTTATCACTGTGTTCCAAGCATGGGGGCCGGGGACAGAGGTTTTGATTAAGGGAAAGGCAAAGGGCAGAGAGAGGAGGGGAGGAGAGGACTTGCTGAGTGTCCTAGTGTCAGAGGAAATGGAGAGAGAGGAGTCCAGCACTCAGTGGGGAAAGAGAAGAAATCCCATTTAAGGTCTTTTCAAGTTTTAAGATTATATGATTGAAAGATGACTTTGGGTTAGAAACAAATGTTGAGGCTTGGAGGCCAGTCCTACAGAAATCATGAGATCAGATCAGCATTACAGCTCAACATACACCAACCCAGCTAGAACCGCCCCTTCCAAAGTCTGCCTTTTGAGGTCTCATTCTGAACCAGATTCCCTTGTCTTGTGACTCTACCACTCACAGGGATGATCCAGGCTCTAGCTGGGTTCTTTACCTACTTTGTGATCCTGGCTGAAAATGGTTTTAAGCCTCTAGATCTGCTGGGCATCCGCCTCAGTTGGGAAAATAAATACCTCAATGACTTGGAGGATAGCTATGGACAGCAATGGGTGAGTAAAAGGGGTAGGGTAGTAGATAGTGACTAGCAATTTTTTTGAAGAGTGGGAGACTAGAGGAGCCACACAGAGTTGATGCTTTATTTTCAGTCCTATCCGAGCATTCTAACATTTGACCTCAATCTCTGATGTAAGCAAATATTCTTCTCTGTTTACAATGACTTCATTTGTGTTCTTTCCTACTGTCTGTTGTCTGTCCTTGTCTTCTTTTTGGCTTACTTGGACCTGGAAGTCAGCTTTTTCATGTCAACTTTTGGGGTCTGATTTCTGTTTTTCTAACTTCTATCACTGCCCCAGAAATGAGTGCCGGGTCCTCTCTCTCCTATTATGCTCCCTCCCTCCATGGGAGTTCAAATGATATGATTTTAAATCTGAAAACCTATTTTCTTTGTATATCCTTTCCTTGTCATTTTAAACTTTTTAAATCTAGAAGATGCCTCTCTGCAGTAGTCTTTCTTAACACTCAGGATAAATGAAGCCCAAACTGATGCCCTCTAACTGACACTATGTGTTTAAGAATTTTAGCAAGTATGCTTTTTTTTGTATCTGTGAATATTTCTGTCCCAAGTATTAAGACAGTGGGATATGTGACACCAGTTATTGCTATGATCGTAACACCATAATGGACACATAGTCTACTATCACCATTCTATAAATGAGGAAACTGAGTCTGGAAAGATCGAGTGACTTGTTCAAAGTCCCATAGTGAATCCTAGAAGAGTTGGACCAGAATTCTGGATTTATTTCTGCCTGGCACTTTTCTTCTTCACCTTCACACCTCCAACCAAGAGAATTTCAGGTTTCTCAAAAACAGGTCAAAATTTGGGTTGTTGGAAAGATGCCCCTCATACACACTTGGCTTGTACTGGCTGAGCCTCATGAGGCCATCAGATGTCAATGATCCCAGCCTCCAACACTGCTCCAGGATCCAGTGATGCTCAGAGTCCTCATTGCTGTGCACCTGTCCACTTCACCTCAATCTTAAACTCAAGCATTTGTTAGTTTTATATCTTGATACCATTTCCCTGTTGCCAAGAGGCAGCTTGACATACATTCATTTATAATAAATTAAAGGTAATTAAAATTAATTTGAAGTAACATCAAATTACATCAAAAATATATTGAGGTACTGAAAAATGAGTTAAGATCACCCTGAGGCATAAACTCTAAAGAGGCAGATCTCTTCCATTGCCGTAACTTTTAGACAATCGAGTACAGAGCTGCTCACCCAAGAAGTTCTCTACATACTGCTAGAAGCAAAGTTAGCTTCTTACCTTCTAAATATCTCTCAGCAGTAATTCCATTGATCACCACTCATCCGTTCATTCAGCAAATATTTCTTGAGCATCTTCTAGGTACCAGGTACTGTTCTTCCCAGGGGATATGGTAGTAAACAAAAATAACCAAGTTACTGCTCTTGTGGAGCTTATATTCTAGTCAAGGATAACTACTCAGAAGGGAGACAGAAAATAACCAAATATAGAACATATTGGGTCAATGGATTGTAAATCCAAGTAGAGTCCAAGAGGTGTTGGAATTGAGATATTAGAGTCAGTGAGATGGAAAAGTAAAGATGGTGATCAGAGAAAAAGAAATGCTTGAGATTGAAATTACAAAGAAATTGTAGCTATTGGAAAGAACAATATCTGGAGTTTAACCACAGGAGCAAGCAGCCCAGGTGAGTAGAAGATAACACCACTAGAGGAGAAAGAAGCCAAGGAACTATAGGATCATAGTGTTGGAAGGATCATCAACATGGATATTTAAATCTCCAAAAAGGAGGTCAGGAGTGTCTTAGAGCGACAGTGAGTCAGACACTGAACTCTTGAAATGATGGTGAGAGTGCCATCATTTGAATGCAGTGAAGGATAGTGGTGGTGAAATCTTATGCAGACTAACAAGCTAATTGGTTTTTGTAAGTTTGATCTTGGCTTATCAATTTTCAGCCTTTGTGTTCTAATCATTTAAGGCTCTATATTTCCCTCCAAGTACAACTTTGACCATATCCCATGAGGTTCTGTATGTAGTATCTCATTATTGTTCAGTCCTATATATTTTCAAATTTTTTATTCAATCTACAAGTTATTTATAAACATGCTATTTTATTTTTTTAAAACATGGGCTTTTTCTCCAGTCTCATTTAGACACTTCTCTGTGTTTCCATAACCCTCTGTGATCTCTCTCTTATATCCTACCTATTGTGCTGACATAACATATTTATCTTCCCCACAAGAGTCTAAGCTCCTTACATGAAAAGTGTGAATGAAAGAATGAATAAATGGGTGAATTATGTCTCCTATCTGGTCCCGCCCTTCAGACATTCCTCTCCCTCTGCATTCAGATTCTCTTCTGGCCCCACCTTCCTTATTGACCTATTTCTTTGGACCCTGCTTCCCACTCTAAGTCCCCCTTCTTCTCTTACACCACCCTTCTTATTAACTTAGGATTTATTGAGCGATACTGCATTCCATTCACTGAACTAAGCATGTGGAGAGGAACACAAAGATAAATAAGACATGTCTTATGACTAACTCTCTCAGTAGGATAAGGAAAACATATAAGCCACTCATAATATGACATGAAAGGTGCTAAGACAGATATAGGAACAAAGTGCTATGAGCATCTCAAGACCTACCTCAGCCCTGAGGTCTAGGAAGGCAGGAGAGGAAAGAAGTCTTTGAGGTATATCTGAATCCCTTCTGACACTGCCTGCCCTTCCTGCAGACGTTTGAGCAGCGGAAGGTGTTGGAGTTCACCTGCCAGACAGCCTTCTTTGTCAGCATCGTGATCGTGCAGTGGGCCGACCTCATCATCTGCAAGACTCGTCGCAACTCAGTCTTCCAGCAGGGCATGAAGTGAGCACCCCCAGAGTCCCAGTGCTCTTCCAAACCTGCACACAGGGCCATATCATTATCCCTACCTCTCCCTCCCTGTCTCCAACACACCCTGAAACATTTCTTCCCAGGAACAAGATCCTAATATTTGGGATCCTGGAGGAGACATTACTGGCTGCTTTTCTGTCCTACACTCCAGGCATGGATGTGGCCCTGCGAATGTATCCACTCAAGTGAGTAAGGGAAGGGTGCAAGGAAGGGGGTGCCTGAACAGGGAAGTCCCAAGCTGGGGACTACTAGCAGGGCTACACTCAGTGGTGTAAGGAGAATCATCTGACAAATGCTGCTTATTTAAGGAGGGATTAGAGACTGTGCCAAGTGATCACAAATCACTAGACATGAATATTTGCAGACTTACCAGGACTTACCAAAGTGGCATCTTTTTATGATGATGTGTGGTTAGCTGCCCAAGAATACATATTGCTTGGAGCTGAAGTAATCATAAAATTAGCTCAATATGCATGGCTAATTCTATTGTACTTAGGCAAATATGTTTTAATATTTGTTATGTGAGTGGGCATTCTATGTGAGTGGGCATACTGAAAATCTCATTGTTTGGTACCTTGTTTTTTCAAGTCCCATGTTTTTGTTTTTATTTTTTACACTAGTATATGCTTATGAAAAATTCTATTTAATATGTTTACAGAGAAAAAAGCAAAACTCCCATTCCACTTCTACTCTCACTTCCCTTGCCCCTACATAGGTAGCCTCTGTTAATGAGCTGGTGTGTATTTTTCCAGCTCATTTTCTATGCATGTACATACTTTGCTCACTCTTCTGTCTCTTACAGTGTTTTACATAATGCTTTGTATAGTGTAGGTGCTCAATTAATGTTTACTAAAAGACATTGACATTGACCTTAGATACTGACATGAGGTTTGAATTTCTTTTTTTTAATTTTATTATTATAATTGGCATACAATATTATATTAGTTTCAGGTGTACAACATAGCGATTCAACATGTACATACCTTACAAAATGATCACCACAATAAGTCTAGGAACCATCTGCCACCATACACAGTTACCCAGGTTTGAATTTCAACTCTATGGTGTATTATTCTGGGAGCTTGGACAACTTCATAACCATTCTGAGCCTCAGTTTCACCAGCAAAGTCTCAATAATACAAACCAGGAGGATCGTTGTGAGAATTACATATAGAAATGCATATAATGTACCAAGCACAGAGCTTGGGCCATGGTGGGCACTTTGTTAAAAGTAGCTCTGTTATTGTTGCCATTAATGCCAATATGTAAGTAAGAGTAAGTGCAGTTGAGCATTACCTGTGTCCCAAACACTCTATATATACCTTGACCATAAAACTCATCACGTAATATTGAGATTATTTATTTTATATGGTTCTCTATCCTCTTTTTCTGATCACCTGAGCTCCTTGAGATCAAAGACCATCACGTCATCAGTTTTATTTCCCCAGGACCTAACACGGACACAGAGTAGATGTACAATGATTGTTGCTGAATAAATGGGTGACTGTATGTCTATAACTATTTATATTTGTGTGTGTGTGTGTATGCGTGTGTGTGTGGAAGAAACCATGACCTAGGCCTGTGCTGTTCAATACAGTAGCCACTATCCTTATGTGCCTATTGAGCTCTTGGAACATGGCTAGTAAAATGGAAAAACTAAATTTGTAATTTTATTTAATTTTAGTAAATTTAAAGTTAAAAACTAAAGCAGTGTCAAATATTTTTCCTATTAAATACAACTTTGCTATTTTGGTTGGACTACATTTTCCTTTAACCATTGAAAATTTAGTGTCTGACTTCATGATGTGCTAAGAGATTTTGAAGACTTAGAATTAAAAGAACAAAATATCTCATCAACAACATTGATAATGATTACATTTTGAAATGATAATATTTTGGATATATTGGGTTAAGTAAAATATATTATTAAAATTAATTGCACCTGTTCCTTTTTATCTATTTTAATGTGACTCCTAGAAAATCTTAAATTTTGCATGTGGCTTGCAATACGTCTCCATCAGACAGTGCTGGTCTAGGCCATCTCTCTGTCATCCAAGAAAACAAATATGGTTCTGTTTCAACTTCTCCCCACAGTCCATCTTTCTCTGCTCTCTAATTATAGAAGAGGTTCAGGAAGAAACTGTTTCCCCATCTTTGCAACATGAAAGAGTGTATATATTCCCTGGAGAAATAACTCTCAGATAGACCCCTCCTATTTGGACAACTTCCTCTTGGTGGGTACAAGACCTAGAGTTCCCAGAAAGCATAGGGGACCTCTCTTAGCAACTTCACAAACTCAGTAGATCATCTCTGTGAAGGCTACCTTTACCTCTAATGTGGCATTTATCCCTCTCCTCCCTCAGCCCCAGGCTCTGACCTTCTCAGTGGTGGGGATCAACCCTACACTCAATGCCTGTTCTCTGTGCCTGCTCTACTCTGGTCCCTCTGTCTTCTGCCACGCTGACTAACTCTTGCTCTCTACAGGATATTATGGTGGCTCTGTGCCTCTCCCTACAGCCTTCTTATCTTTATCTATGATGAAATAAGAAAACTCACCATCCGTCGTCATCCTGGCGGTGAGGATCCCTGTACCCCACTCTGACTGAGTGGTCACAAGCCTCCTAAATAGTTCTCCCATCCCGCTTGGTCCTTCCAGGCCTATTGCCCTTCTACCCCTCCCACTGCCTGGCCTGCGCATGGAACCCGGTCCTCGAGCCCTCTATTCTACCACTCTGCTCTTGCCGATCCTCAGTGCCCTCTGCTCCAGCCTCAGGCCTCCCACCGGGTCCTTGCTTACCCTTCTGCCCATCTCCCCTTGCTGCCACCTTCCAGCCTTCTCCAGTTCACTCTGATCTCTTCTCTTCCACAGGCTGGCTGGAGAGGGAGACATACTACTAAAGTCAGGAGAAGAAGAGCTTCACATGACACAGTGGTGTCCTGAGGGCTGGGTACAGGGTTAAAAATTATGAGTTTGGCACGACATCTGAGTTGGGACAGAATGATGCTGGGATGAATCACACTGGATGAGAAAGACAGGCAATCCTGGGGCTGGACTGAGTGCACCGTGGGTAGGAGATGGAGTGGGTTGAGAGGGAAGAAGCCCAGCCTACATCTGACTGGAGCCCAGCAGGGAGGGGCCTTGTCCTGTTGAATCAGTAGCCAGTCTAGAGAGTAAATGTTTGCCACATCTCTCACCTGGCTGGGTGCGTCACATCTGATTTGGGGATAGTGGGGATTACTGTGATGCTCTCAGTCTGTCTTCATGGCAGCCAGGCTGGGGAAGTCAGGGACCACAGTCGAGGTTGGGAGGGGATCAGAATCAAACATCATTGCCCCTGGAGGGCTATCCCCATCTTAAAGCCACTTTCCAACCCAATGGAGATTAAGGATAGGACAAATGAGAGAAATGAGAGTGGGGTGAGAAAAGATCAGCAGAGCCACAACCTATAAAGGGACCCCAGCACCTACATCCAGTGTTGGCAAGTGGACTCATCTAGCCCCCAATTCAGTTCCTCAGATCAGCTTATAGAATCAAAGTTTTAGTGCTAGAAGAGACCTTATTTCATCAATAAGAATCTGAGGTCTAGAGAGGTTAAATGACTTGGGAAGGGTCACATGATGAGTGGTGAATGTGGGGCCACAGCTCCTCCTCTGAGGAGGGCACTAGTTGTCCCTGCCCTCTACCCCCTGCCATCATGGAGTCATCGTGACCCATCCCACCCCTCCGTCCCTTTTCTCTGTCCCTTGAGAGAGAGGCTGAAACAATGTTTTCTGGACCCCCGTAGCCTCTAGTTTAGGTGAAGCACCACACCCTCTCATGCCCCAGGCCTCACAAGGGATGACAGACAGTCCCAAATGCCTGGAGCCTGAGCCTGAGCACACACACATTGCTGTGTCTCAGGAGGTTGAGGAGTCCCCAGGGAGACTCTCTCTCCTGTCCACCCTTAGTGGCAGTTCTTCCTTCTTCTTCACTCATTCACTGGCTTTTGTTTTGTGAGTTGGTCCAGTTTGCCCCGTGGGTCAGTTCATTTTCAGGCCTCTTTTAAAAGAGAGGGCTGGCTGTGACCAAAAGCATATGGAGCAAGAGAGAAAGGCTAAGGAAAGCAGGGGGAAATCGTAGACTGTCACCAAAAACAAAGCACATGTGTTCGGTGACTGCTCACTATGCTTGGCAGTGGGACAAGGGCCTTACACACACCATCCATTAATTCACACAACAAATATATTCTTATCACTCCACCCCATTTTATAGATGAGGAAACCAAGGTCTGTCTGATTCCAGAACTTGTGGCCTTCTCAGACTAATCTTACAATGAAAGCTGAGCCAAAGAAATATACAAATACAAAACAAAACAAAACAAAATAGGATAGTCTGAAGGGCCACAGACACGTCTGGAGGATGGGAAGCCATGAGCTAGCAAAGAGAAGGCCATTGTAAAGTATAGTCAGCCTCTTTTCCCCTATATCAGCCCCTCCTCAGAGGTTTCCCCACCCATGCTCCCCTCCCTCCTCCAATGGAAGGTCTCTTAGGGACAGGACTATATCAGTCTGGGGTCCTTTTCTGGCTGCTGACATGGCTGAACCAGACCCTGGAAGATGGAGGGCCAGGGTGTGTGGAAGTGAGGTGTGGAGGGGCCAGCTCCTCAGGTTTCAGGAGCAGGAGCTTCGGGTGTCTGGTGGGTTAAAAATACAGAGGCCCCAATTCAGTGTCATTCGATACCAGTGGCTGAGCCTGCTAAGTCCAAGGGCCTGAAGGCAGCGGCCCAAAGAGAAGAGACTGAGTAGAGAGCAAAGCATCAGAGAGAGGAGGATGGAGGGGGAAAGCATAAGGCAGAGCTGGAGAGCTAAGGGCAAGGAGAGGGAGCAGGATGGGATGAAAGGTCTTGTGGCTGCAGGAGAGCATGAGGAAATGGAGCAGGCCTGAGCCACCATTTAGTCCCATCTCACACCCTTGGAGGTACAGAAGGTCAGCCACAACATAGATATGTCTTATGTTCCAATGTCTCTGTCCAAATGTTTCCCCTCCCCCAGAGTGCGGCAGAAGCGAAAAGTCAGGGCCGGATGTCATCTAGGTCATCTACTTCCAGGTGGGTCTGCCCATCTGTCCTGCTGTCTACTCTGGTTGTGGGGCTATGGACATGTTAGTCACTTTCCTGTGAGACCAGGAGATGGGTTCTGAGGCCTTCTGGCTCCAGTATGTTCTCTTAGGCTAGCTCTAGCATCTCCAGCTCCAGTGATAGCTGTCCCTCTTGGACCGACTCTTGCCACGATCCTGAGATTTTCCATGGCCTTCCTTATTCAGCCGTGTAAGGTCTGTCCCATGGGAATGTGGAAAAGTTACTCTAAAAGTTACTCTAACAGAATTTCATGCCACTGTCTGCATGCAAAACACCACAGTAAAAATCAGAGATATCTCAGGACAGAGATGGAGGGGCTTCTGACTATGATCTACCCCCTCCATGATCTCTTTCATGCCTCAATTTGCCAGTTGGCTCTCAGGTGCACAGAATTAAATGACATCCTTGCCTGCGGACATACAGCCCACCTCTTCACGATTTCCCAATGTTAATTTTTCCCCTAGTGTTTATACCTGATCCTCCTTGTCAAAGACGTAGGAATGAATGGCCACTATTTACTCCTCTCCTTGGAACCATTTGGTCTGGGAACCCTCTCTTCCCTCTGCACCTCAGGAAAACCAAGCCCATAGGATCAGTTGCAAGCTCAGACAGGAGGCAGTAGCGAAGGGCTTTCTCCTTCCTCATGAGCATATGAAGCCCAAACGCATGCCTCTACAGGATGACTGTGGCCGGCACTTCCAACCCCACGTGTGTCCTTCACCTGCATTCCCAAGGTAGAAGTGTTGAGTGAAGTAAAGGAAACAGTCTGGAGCTGAGCCAGGTTGCCAGCCCCGGACAAGCCTCCATCTTTTATGCAGAGAATGATCTCATCCTTGGTCCTTGTTCTTTAAAGGAAAGTGCAGGGGGTCTCTTTCCTATAGCCTGGGTTATGTTTTTATTGCCCTCTCTTCACAAGATCAAAGAAACAGACTTCACCTGGAAGAGATTCCATGTTTTAAGCCTTAGAGTCAACATTGCATTTGTCCTTCCTCTCCTGTATTATGAATTTAACCTCTGACCCAGAATATCTCCTCCTCTTTACCCTCGTTTCCTTCTCTCTCAGTCCCCTTGCTCTCCCTCACTTCTCCTAATTACCCCAACCTCTCCCTCCCCCAGCCCCAGCTTCATTTATCTCCAGACTCATCTGGTCTTATTTTTAGCTCCAGCGTTTTCCTTTCTTAATATGGAGTTGAGCTCTTAGGCTAGTGTGGGGACAGGGGCCGAGGAGCCCTGAACATTGTAGCAAGGGGAGGGGAAGGAGGCTCTGGGAGCCTGGAGGAGAGGAGCAGGAGGTGGGAGAATTCCTGCCTCATGGAGCTGTCCTGGCCTCAGAAGGTTACCCATCTCTCCTGCCAACCCCAGAGACATATTTAGACAGGACCAGGTGGGGCCAGGGGGTGCCAGTCTCAGGGGCAGCTCCAATTCCCTCCCCGCCCCCTGCTCCTATTCCTCCCCCTGACCCTCTTTCTCTTGGCTCTACTGACAGTTTCTCCAGGACCCAGCAGTGTCCTCTGTCCACTGCTCTAGGCCATTCCCTACCCCACCCCCACTGTGAGCCCCTAACTCAGGATTCAGGACCCAGGGGCCCCTCCCTATCCCAGCAAACCTCTTCTGGACCAGGAGAGCTGACTCAGATTGCACTACCTCCATGCGTGCTGCAGACAGGATGGGGGCCAGGGCTGTGCTGGGCCTGCGGCTGGCACTACTGTTACTGCTGGTGCTTGGGACACCCAAGTCAGGGGTCCAAGGGGAGGATGGGCTGGACTTTCCCGAGTATGATGGTGTGGACCGTGTGGTCAATGTCAACGCAAAGAACTACAAAAATGTCTTCAAGAAGTACGAGGTGCTGGCACTGCTCTACCACGAGCCCCCCGAGGATGACAAGGCCTCACAAAGACAATTTGAGATGGAAGAGCTGACCCTGGAGGTGAGTGGTGGGGTCTGCAGATCTGCAGAACACAATAAGCCCCTCTCTGAGATTCCCCCATCGTACAACCTCATGTAGGTCTTTGAGGGTGTGATCTGGGGGCCAGGTGCATTGTGGCAGGACCCCTGTTTTGACCAACAGGACCCAAGTGGCATGTGGCCTTAGTCAATTTGAGAAACAGAGACTTGGGTATCCAAAAGTACCACCAGTCAGGCAATTTTAGGAAAGAGGAGGACTGCAAGATGTCTCCATGCTATAGGAGGCTGGTTGTACGAGGCTTGGCTAGGGCTGGGGTGTCCTTGGAAGGGGGATAAAAAAGGAAAAGAGAGGTTCTTCAGGGGAAAAAGGGATTACACTCACCCATCTACTTTCCTAGCCAGAGCATCCCCCTCTCCATATACTGTAGGGGCAGCACCCCAAAGAGATCCAAACTAAGTATAAATTTAAATGTTATTAATATCTTACTTGCATGTCATTTATTTCATGGCTAAAGGTTTACTCGAGACCACTACGCCCCCCACTGACTTCTCTCTTCCTCTCCTCCCTAACTCCCCATCTTCCCCCATTGGATCAAGCCAGAGTTCTTTTATATTTTTTCAAGCCAGAAGTTCTGATCGGAAAATTCTTGTGGCTGGAGGAGGCTTCAGAATGACCCAACTTCTCTTTGTGGGAAGATTTTTCTCACCCCCAAGCTGACTTTAGGCCCAAAGGAGAGAGGGTCTATTGTAACAAGGAAAAAAAAAAAACCTGTGTTTGGGGATGGCAGACTATGTAGTCACACACACCTCTCCAGGCACCAGCATATGTTAGTGGCTCATTGTCCAAGCTTTGGCAGCTCCTCCTCTAGCTTGGCAGTACAGAAAGGCCCCAGCTTGCCCTGAGCTAGGAGTATTTCAGGGCAAGACACCAGGACCACAGGCTCTCACTTCTCTGTGCTGCCGGGTGCTGGAACTTGCTATCTGATTAATGAGCTGAGTATTTTTATCCCGAGTGCTCAGCATCCGAGGCCATCCACCTGCCAATCTCCTCATTTCCCATCCTCCTGAGACTCTAGAGGCCGAGCCTGTGTTAGTTGTATTAAGCCACAAGCTGTGCCCAAGGCAGAGTATATCAGGGCTGAAAGCAGGCTAAGGGGACAGAGACACGGGCCGAGGTAAAGAGTGAAGGGGAAAGTTCACCCGGATGAGGAGAGCCAGCCCTGTCTCACCTCTAGTCTCTGGTTCTTTCCCTCTGAAGGTGACGAGCACTGGCCACAGTGACCTCTACTCTCAGCTCTTCTGAAGTTCTCCATTCTTTTAGCAATGTGACCAGACCCCTACCATCCTCCAGCCTTCCAAAATTCTTACCACTGGGGGGTGCTCTGGGGAGAATCTCAGGGACAGCACCCCATAATCAGCATTGCCTTTGATGAGGATGGAGTACACTGCTCAGCCCTGGGCCAGGGAACGGTCCCAGTCCCTCCAAAGCCAGACTCCTCAGCATCCCCAAGGAACCGGTAGTATCATGCATAGTGCCTCAAAGTTCATCATGATAAGCACATGTAAATGAGCAATAAACGTTCAGGGATTAAAAATGAGCTAAAGATCAAAAGGGTGTGGTTATAGGGGAAGTGGAGATATTCTGGATCTAACTTGCACAGCATCAAGGTCAACTCTTCAATCCCCTGCATCCCAAATGACCCGACTTGAAAGCATGAGATGGGGAGGAGGGGTTACAAAGAATTCCAGGGCTGACTTTACGCTAACCCTCCCTGCAGTTAGCAGCCCAAGTCCTAGAAGACAAGGGTGTTGGCTTCGGGATGGTGGACTCTGAGAAGGATGCAGCTGTAGCCAAGAAACTAGGTAAGGGATGGATGGGGATGCAGGGAGGGGAAGATGGAATGTGAGACTAGAAGGCCAGCCCTTGCATAGGCTAGAGACTCCATCATAACTATTCTGAAAGGCGCGGAGAATATGCTAAAATTGGGAGGATCCCAGCCTCTCTTCTATTCCTTATAGAGACCCAAGCTCAAATCTCAAAAAGAGGTGGACATGGCCTTCTTTATATGTTTTTGAGGTAAATAAAATTCAGGGCTAGGTGCTTGAGGAGAGGGGAGGGAATCAGAAAAAATAAGTGGGACTGGAGAAGACTGCAGTATCTTTTTCCCACTCCTCCCCCTCTAGAGTGTAGCTAGGGTGTTACAGCACCGCCACCAGGGGGCAGCACATGCCTGAGAGTGGACTCCGGATGTGGATGGGGGAGGGGTAATCAGTGATGAAGTCATCTGGTCAGTAATAGCAGAGGGTTAAAGGGCTAGACTGGGGATTGGCTGCCACTGGAGTCCTCAGAGGAGGTTAACATGAATGTCTCTCTCTAGTATGGCAGGCACAGAAAGAGAGAAATCTTGCTAGACTCTATATATCTCCCTAAGTCCTCCCCTAACACCCTTACCTGATCCTAGCTTCTTCCTGGAGTGTCCCCGGGGCCAGGGAAGCCGCCCGGGTAAATCTAGGGACCAGAATGGGGTATAGATCTCAGGGGCAGTGGAGGTGAGCGAGGCTGAGAAGGGGAGGTGGACGATGTGGGGTCCAGTGGGATTATGGAGTGAGCTGCAGCCCTGGATTTGGACCCTTGGCCCTGCGGGAAGGTTGAGATCATGGACCACCTCTGGCCCACTCCCTAGGACTCACTGAAGAAGACAGCATCTATGTGTTCAAAGGAGATGAAGTCATTGAGTATGATGGCGAGCTTTCTGCTGACACCCTGGTGGAGTTTCTGCTTGATGTGAGGATTCATTACCCTGGACCTGCATGCCCATCTCTGACCAACCCCAACCTTACACGCACGTGCGTTTGTGCGCGTGCGCGCGCGCGCACACACACACACACACACACACACACACACACACACACACACACCCTGGAGAGTCCCTTCCTTCCGTTCCCCAGCCCCCTTCTCCCTCATCCCTCTACCTGCTTCCACCAGTGAAGACAGAAACTCACCCTCTTCCTTCAATGTCCCTGCTCTTCCAGGTTCTAGAGGACCCTGTGGAATTGATTGAGGGTGAACGAGAGTTGCAGGCATTTGAGAACATCGAGGATGAGAACAAACTCATTGGCTACTTCAAAAACAAAGACTCAGAGCGTGGGTAACCCTGAGATGCCGCGGTTCTCCTCCCGGGGTTCCCCACTCCACCCACTGCATAGCCTCTCTGCCTCCTAACTCCTCTTGCCACGGTCAGTTCTATCAACTGCTCTGATCTGTACTCTGGAGGTTCCCAGACAGGCCCCACCAGCAGTCCACCTCCCCCCACATCATGTTTTAATCACTCTCAGAGAGCTAGAGGGGGTGGGTCTCAGAATGAACCCCACCTGCCAAAGCAGCACTGGGGGAGACAGGGGAAATGGCTCCCTGGCAGACCCTGCTGCCCCAGAGACTGACTCTGCTCCCCCCTCAGACTTCAAGGCCTACGAGGACGCCGCGGAGGAGTTTCATCCATACATCCCCTTCTTCGCCACCTTCGACAGCAAGGTTCTTCTCCCTGAAGCCACATGGGGTCTGCCTCACCCTCCTCAATGGTCCTCCAGCCCCTCTCTCAGAATCCATGGGGGACCTGGTCCCTCCCTACACGTGACACTCCCCACACCCACCTCAGGCCTCCCCCACCCCAAAGGTTTTAGATGATCTAACCCACTCCTCTCATGTTCAATTAAAGGCCAGAGAAGTGCACTTTTCCAATGTCCCAGTGACAGTGACAAGGGCCGAGGGTATCTGATTCCCTTCCTAATACCTGCTCTTCCATAATACTGCTTCTTACTGTGATCCCACATGCCCTGCTCCACTCCCCACACCCCAACCCCATCCCAAAGGTGGCAAAGAAGCTGACCCTGAAGCTGAATGAGATCGATTTCTATGAAGCCTTCATGGAAGAGCCTGTGACCATCCCAGACAAGCCCAACAGTGAAGAGGAGATTGTCAACTTCGTGGAAGAGCACAGGAGGTGGGGGCAGGGGCAACCCTCTGAGCAAGGCTGGAACACCCGCCTGTGACATGGGCTGGGGGAACCTCAGCCAACCAGGGAGCTGCTCTCGCTTGGAGATAATACATTTCTGGGTGCCAGTGCTCATGATATGCTGACCTTTTCCCACAGTATTTTGCATTCTATCTAGCCCTGAGCCCTGCACATAGGAGGTCTTCCATAAATGTGCATAGTTCATTGTGATGCTGATTGTGATGAGTGCCTGTGGTCTGCCAGGAACTGAGAGGTGCTTTCCATATCTATTATTATATTTAATCCTTTTAACAACCTCAGTTAAAGAGGTTCCATAGTCGGTAAGGGTCAGAACTGGATTCCAACCCAGATCTGGCCTGTGTTCTTTCTTATACATTACCCTACACCCGTGGTTCTCAACAGGAGTGGAAGTATTGGGGAGGTAGGGGAAGAATTTTGCTCTCCAGGGGATATTTGGCAATGTCTGGAGACATTTTTTGGTTGGGGGGAGTGCTGCTGGTATTAAATGGTTAGAGGCCAGGGAGGCTGCTAAGCATCCTACAGTGCACAGAATAGCCTCCCCAAGAAAGGATTACCTGGTCCCAAATGTCAGTAGGGCTGAGGCTGAGAAACCCTGCCCTGTACTCACACATAGTTCTCTTCCTTCGCAGTACTCCACAGCTGGAAATACCTTTTCATTGATGCAAACCACACTTATTCACAGCACTCTGCCCCTAGATTATGGTCCTGTTCATCAGGGCAGGGATATGTCTGCTTTATTCAACTCTATCTACACAGCCCCTAGCACAAGGCTTAGAACATCCCAGACACTCGATTTTATTGAAAGAATGAGTGAATGAACAAATTAATACCCAGATGTCCAGTTCTTACCTTTCTCTCAAAAATCTCTTATGTAGTCCCCTTGTCTACCCTCTGTTCTCTCACCTGCTTTAACCATGCAATGATCTGGGCCTGGTGCCCAGAGCTTAGACTTTGCCAGATGGCTTTGTTTGGGGCTACGAGCTGTCTGTGCCCTAGGCATGACCCAGAGGCAGCCTCTGTTGTGGGGACCTCTGGGGAGGGTGTCCTTCTCACCCATTGAGAAGTGACTCTGTCTCTCTTCTAGGTCAACCCTGAGGAAACTGAAGCCTGAGAGTATGTATGAGACCTGGGTGAGTGCCCCTGGATGGGGCCAGGCCCTGGGGGAGCATGGGTAGCTGCAGACTCAAGTCCTAGAGACATCTCACCCTGCTATTCCTCATGCCTCACTTGTAGAAAAGACAACGCACCAGCAAACTTTGGGGGTTTTTGTTCTAAAGAACTGTCACACATAAGTTAGTGAAGAAGAAAAGGGAGGAGCCATAAGCTTTGGGGCTGAAGGGTATGCCAGAGGAGGTATGGAGCCCTGGAGCTGAACAGGGCAGTGTCACTTGGAAAAGGGTCACCACCACAAGAATATACCTTATCCAGAAACTGAATTTCCATAAAATTTAGGTTCAAGGAAGATCTAGAGTCCATTCTGGGCTCTCTCATTTCCGAGAGTATAGCTAAGCGCCTCCTCCCCCCACAACAGGAGGATGATCTGGATGGAATCCATATTGTGGCTTTTGCAGAGGAAGCTGATCCAGGTGAGGGAGGAATACTGGACTGGATGGGGGTGGGGTGATAGAAGGCAGAGACAGAGCTAGAGCATAGTCTTTGCTCTGGGTGGCATTCCTAGGAGAGTGCAAGTGGCCTGGGGCTAAAAATGTGGAGTGTAGGAGGCAGGGAAAGTGATTTGGACTCCTGTGTCCTCTGTGTCCCATTCCCCTCTGCCCCGCCTCACATTTCTCCCTCGTGTTCCCTCCAAGATGGCTATGAGTTCTTAGAGATTCTCAAGGCTGTGGCCCAAGATAACACTGAAAATCCTGATCTTAGCATCATCTGGATTGACCCTGATGACTTCCCCCTGGTAAGAGGCGCCGCTCATGCAAGGCTATCCTAAGGTGGGGCCTAGACTGTGGCATGTCCTAAGGGGTGCTTGTTTCAGAGTTCCTACCTCATCTCCCAGCTGGGGGCCCTGGGAAATTATGCCTGCTGTGTGCTCAAGGGTACTGTGGGCATGGAGAGAGCCTGGGAAAGGGGAGCAGGATAGAAAGTGAACCACATAAGACATCACCCACACAACTCCAAAGGCAGAGGCTGGGCAGGGAACTCATGTGCCCAGGGCTCACTCCTAGAGAAAAACAGTGTTCGGGGGAGCAGATAGTCACATTAACCCTGCATGTGACTGTATACAATTATAGAATCAAAGCAAAGAGTTTCCATGTCTCAGGGATTGGCTTTGTTCCCAGCTTAATCCCCAACACCCAGCACTCATTGTTGAAAGGCTAACTGAATGAATAAACAGAAATGTGAGGAAATAGGCAATTACCAGGTGTAACTACCTAGTTTAGAGATGTAGAAACTGAGGACCAGGGAGAAGTGACTTGCCCAAAGTCACAGGGTCACACAGTAGCAGATCCAGGATCAGAACAGGGGTTTCCTATCGAGTTTCCTCAGAAAGGAGGGGTCGGTGTTGCTAGCTGAGCCTCCCCTTACTTTCCCTTTGGAATTTCTACCCGTTAACTGCTTAACTCTACCCTTTTCCTCAGGCCCTCCAGCTAGACCCATCCCCCACCCACCATGGGTGCATAGTGTCCCCTTAGTCCCTGGGCTGACCCTCTCCTGGACTCATGTGCTCATCGACTCCATTAAGTTGCTTCATATGGTCTCTTTACAGCTGGTTCCGTACTGGGAGAAGACATTTGATATCGACTTGTCAGCTCCACAAATAGGAGTTGTCAATGTTACTGATGTAAGTTTCCTTTCCTCACCCCCAGCTGCCCCCCAACTGTGCTTCCCAGCATAGCTGGCTCTCCTCTGCCCTGCTAACAAGGAGCTGAGTGCTTTCCAGAGGAATCAGACATCCCACTCTAACGGCTGGATAGAGGGAGAAATTTGTGCCCTGAACACACCTATCTCCACCTTTTAGAATTGGCTGTTCATCCTTCAAGGCCTAGTTCGAATCCTCTCTTCTCCGTGAAGTCTTTCCAGATCTTGGAAAGATCTTGGAATCATTCCTTTCGTGAACTCTCAGATCCCATTTGGCGTTGAGAACATGACTTTCATATGGCTATTTATGTACTATGTGTGTCTCTGCCAGTAGACTTTGAGCTTTTTGAAGGCAGAAATCTTCTCATTCACACTTTGAAATTGTTAGGTTGAATTGAATAAGCCACAGTCTTTGCTTTCATACAATTCTCAGTCTAACTAGAGAGCCAAGCATTCCATTAACTACCAGGCCCGATCTGATAAAATCTGTAATAAAGATACAAATAAAATGCTAGGAAGGCACAGAAATCAAAATGATTTCTGCTTGAGAGAATCAGAGAAATGTTTAAAGGAGCAGTATTCAAAGTGGAGAATGTACAATATATAGTTGTTCTACAAGTGAAAATTAAGTCATTTGTAAACTGATGGAAAAGTTAGTGCAAAATGTCGAAAGTAGGAAAATGGATATCAGGTTCAGGAAAAGGCAAGTAGTTTCTCATGGCTTGAGAGTCTAGAGATTTCTGAGGATAGTGCTAGAAAAGCAGGTTATGAAAAGCCTTGAATGCTGAAGTGTTTCTAACTTTATTCCTTAGGCTATGAAGAGACACCTGCAGTCTTGCATCAAGGGCATGATAGGTCTGTTTAGGAAGCTCACAAGAGAACGGAAGAAAGATTGAAGGGAGAAGTTCTATTTGCCAATCCAGCCATTCTTTCTACTCCCACTGTCACTAATTCTAACCTAGACCTTCATCCCTGTCCACTGACACATGAAGGGAGGGGACAGAGGAAGCAGGGAAGGATATACAGAGTTGAGTGAGTGGGAAGACAGCTTCAAAGACCTGAGTCAGGCTTAGCTCCGGCCCTCTGTCTGTGCCATGTCCTAGGCGGACAGCATATGGATGGAGATGGATGATGAAGAGGACCTGCCTTCCGCTGAGGAGCTGGAAGACTGGCTGGAGGATGTACTAGCGGGCGAGATCAACACAGAAGACGATGATGAGGAGGACGAGGATGACGATGATGATTAGTTGCTATGACAACCATCTCCCTGCCCCACCTGCTCTCCTCATGCTCCCTCCTGCCTTCCCTGTCCTTGCCGGAGCTCCCCCAGGGCCACTAGCTCATTTTCTGTCATAGGGCCCACTGGGAATCTGTATGCTGAGTGCTCAGACTCTGGTCCCCCTCACCTAATGAGGAATGAGCTACTTTTCCCTGAACATCATCCTAGCTATCTCATCCAACTTGTTTCCTGTCCCACAGTGTCCCTGTATCTATTATTTGTTTCTTCCATTACTCCCTGAACTCTTTCTTGTCATTTTCTTCTTGCCATATCTCTGGGCCTCCACCTCTCTTCTGTTTCCTCCACCTATACACACTCTTCTCCCACTCCCTCAAATCCTGTATCCTTCCGATGGTTCTCTCTCTGGCCAGGAGGAAGGGGGGGCACTGTAGTTGGGGCTGTATCTCAGCAATCTGTTGTTAATGTATTTGGGTCAAATGAGAGGCATCAATAAAGGATCTGGGGCGGCTAAGCAAGTGTCTGCAGGTGAGGTCTTGTCCTTATGGCAGGAGAGAAGCAGCCAGAGGAGGGCTTAGGTGTGAGTGCCTTATTAGGGGCTGCAATAGCAAGGGGTAGGGGATCCCTCTAGGCAATTATCCCAGAGAAGCTTGGATTATTTATCTGCTGCAAGTCAACAAGCCTTTTCTGAACACATGGTGTTTGTCCAGCACCGCAGTTAGATTCTGGGAGAACAGAGAGTGCCAGGCCTGTCCCTGCTCTTGAGCTGATTAGCCTCACTGGGAAGTCAAGACAAGCACTCTAAACAATTAAAGAAAAATACAAAGCAATATGTAATTAAGTGATTATATGCTGCTTGATAGCACCCTCCCTGCAGCTCTTATTTGAATGTCAAGACTGAGCCCAAATAACACTTCCTCAGTGAGGCCTTTCCAGAGGCAGCCCCTTCCACATCTCCCTCTTCTGGGTTCACAATGCACCCTCTCTATACATCTCTAGTCTACTACTCAGCACATTCTATCCTAAGTCTTCAGTTACATGTCTGTCTTCCGCATTAGACTGCATCCCCCTTGAAGGCAGGAACCCAAGCCTTTACTCTGTGTCCGTAGGTCCTGGCACACAAAATCAGTCCTTAAGAAATGTTGGTTAAAAGAAGGAAAAGAACAGAACAGGCTCAGAAGAGAGAGATCAGAGTGGGCTTTAATAGATTCATAAAAGAAGTAAATATTTTTATAGGTCTTAAATAAAAGAGTGCAATTTGATTAAGGGCAAAGGAATTGGGGAGGGGACATTTCAGTCAGTGAAAACATCAAAAGCACCAGAAAGAATGCATGTGCCCTACTGGGGCCACAGAGGAGACCAGAGAGACAAGAAGAGACGTTCAGGTGGTAGCAGTGACATGGGGTGGGCATGATGGGCCTAGGCTGTAGAGGTGTTTGAACTGGATCCTGTGAGCTGGGGAGGAAAGGCAAAATTTAATCTGGCAGTCATGGGCAGGATGGATCTAGAGAGGGGAGACAACAGAGATACCAGAAGTAGGGGGCCCAGCTGTAATAGTAATTGGAGTGAAGTTGGGGGAACATGAACCTGAGTGGTGGTAATGGGAATGGAGAAGGGGTATTGAGTTTTGTACACTGAGGATCCCTCAGACCTGGGCCCGCGAGGGAGTTCCCGAGAGGGAGGATCCACGTTCTCTCCTGCACAGCCCAGGCCAGTATATGTGTAAAGGAGTCAGGAGTGGGGGCAGGGAACCAAGCAGCCGAACAAGCCCATAACTATAACTAACAGTTTTCACGGATTAGGTGCAAGGGTGTTGCTGGGAGGCTTAGAGGATTTCTGAGTGTGGGAGAATGAAATCTGAGGTAAGAGAAATTTTCACCCCCACAGACAAATCCCGGAAGTATTCCTGGAGAAGGTGGCAGAAGTGTAGAGTAGAAACCATGTATATTCATCCAACTTGTTTAATACATAGCATGATCATTGGGTCAATACAATAGGTCAGTGGAAGGCCCGGACTAAGCAAAAGCTCCCACGTTTTAAGCCCCCAAATGTGCCAGCCCCTAGAGACTGGCAATTTCTAAATCTCAGAAGAACTCTGTAAGATAGACGTCGGTGTCCCCATTTTATCAACAAGGACACTCAGGCTCAGAAGGATAACCTGCCTGAGAAAGGAGTAGAGGCAGCATGAAACCCAAGTCCCCTGTATCTGGTTGCTTCTGAAAACCTGGACCCTTCCTTTAATACAGATAAGTCATTTAGTTTCTTTGAATCTCAAAGACGGGTCAGTGAAATCGTTTTGGCCCTACCACACAGAACAGATGAGATGCATACAAAGGCAAATTAAGAGGGTGTTCCCATCGAAGGGGCAGTGACAGGGCACACTAGGGAACAGAATGAAGAGCAAAGAGAAGGAGTATGAAAGCTAAAGCAGCAGGAGCCTGAGCCTCTTCTAGGGGCAGTGTGGACTCTAGAAAGGAGTGCTTGCCTGTGGCTTCCTCAGGGGTCTCTGCCAGGCTGGAACTGAGGGAAAGCCAGGGCTGTCCCAGACACTGATGGGGCTCAGATCTCTTCTTCCCAGGGTCAGACTCTGCTGGAGTTGAGGCAAGACTCCTTAGGCTGGAGATAGGGGTGAAAATGGATTCTTCCCCACTTCTTCCTTCCTTCCTTTCAGTCTGGCTGAGAATCTGGGGTAGGAAAGTCCCTGGGGTGGAAAGGAAGTGAGAGCTGTCATACCAGGCCTGGCAGAGGGGCAGAGCTAGGAGACAGAGCTAAGTGTGGCCTTGCAAGTTGTCTATATTTGCATACTGAGCTCACTGCTGCTCTTTTTCTCCCCAGAAAATAAAATGACATCATGGTGGGGGGAAGGCGGTAGGGTGGTATATTTGGGAAAGATGAGAAGAACACAAGGGGGACAGCTGGCTTCATCCTAGAGGGAGCTCTGTGGCTCCAGGTCCAGCGAAGAAGGCTCCAGTGTTGCTTCTGGCCCCCACCCCTACCTCCACTCCCACCCTCCAACGTGGATAGTCTGAGCGGTCATTACCCCTGACCCATAAGTGGGGAAAAGAGGTTTTTCCAAATACCAAATCAGACAGCTAAGAGGACCCAGAGGCCAAAGGCCTTCCAAACCCCTGGACCATAACTTGTTCTGCGCCTTCCTGGGTCCTAGCCATTGTCGTCATAGAAGGTCGTCATGGGAGGAGGGTGTCCTGTTGAGAAAGAAATTTGAGATTTGGATTCCGAGGTTCAGGGGAGAAGGTAGCATCCCCCTCCCAGGAGTCTTCCAGAATCCCAGCCCCTCGGTCCCCCCTCCCCCCGCTGCTCCCCGCCCCTCCCCGGCTCTGACGTCACGGCCAGCCGGGTGGGGCGAGGCGGCGCTGGGCTCCGGCTTGGGCTCCGCGGGCGGAAGCGGCGCGGCAGCGGGAGCCGAGGAGGAGGCTCCGGACGCTGCTCAGAAACCGGGGACGCCGGAGTGCCCGTGCCCTGCGCACTCAGCCCCGAGGCGGTGAGAGGGCGCACAGGGGCGAGTCGCGGGGAGGGAGCCGATTTCGCGTCTGGTTTGGAGGGGTGTGTGTCGGGACGCCCGGGCAGGCGGGGAGCGTGGGGCCCCGGGCGGGTCCGCGGGGTCAGGCCCCCCGGCTTCGACCCCGGCGGGGCGCCCGGAGCATGTGCCAGAGGCGACGCGGCTCCGGCCAACCAGTCCCCGCTGGCCAGCTTTGGGAGTCGGACGGGCCTGCTTCCCGCCCAGCCGGCTTGGCAGCCAGCTCCCACCGCCTCCCCTCGTCTGGCTGCGGACTTGTCTCGGGGGTGGCCTCCCTCCTGTCCCAGTCCGCTTCAGCCCTCCGGCAGCGCCGCTGGCACCATGAGCCCCCACCCTGCCCCCTCTGCACCTGGGAAGAGGTGGGATTGGCGACAGCGTGTCCGGAGGGAAGGAAGGAGCTGGGGGTGTAGAGAACTGAAGTAGCTAACGTAAAACCCCTAATTAATTTCATATAATCTTTGTCAAAACTGACAGGGACACACACCAACAAGAGACACGCCAGCACGCACGGTGACACACGCCCATGTGACTCCTTGCACACAGCAGATCACAAACGTCCCTGCACTACACATCCTACCCCCACCTCACCCCACTCGCAAGTCTCCTGGAAGAACATCAGTCTTAACAGGACAGCAGGATGGGGGCCATTGTCCGCAAGTCCACCCTCATTTTCTGGGCATCTTCTCCCAGATTGCCCCTCTTTAAAACATTGGGGGAAAGATGGGAGAGAATCCTGGTCTCACTTCAGGACAGGGAGACGGGATGGTGAGTGTGAGTGAGCCTGGTGCTGTGAAACTGGGTGAGCAGGGAGAGTAGGGGCTGCTGCTGGCCAGTCTTGCTGGGTCCAGTTAGAGCTTAGGTTGCTGGGAGTGGCTGGTTTCTGGGCATCAGAGTGGCCAGCGGATGGAGGAGGGGAGGAGTAGAAGCAAAGGAGAGGGAGAAAAGGAAAGAATGAGTATGAGTCAGCCAAGGATGGAGCCCAAGTCAGAGAGAATGAGGGGAATGTGTGTGAGAGGGACAGAGATACAATCAGGAAATAGGGAGAGGAAGTGAAAGACAGAGCTGGTCAGAGGAATGGGATGAGTGCTGGGGAATGGACAACAGAGGGTCAGAAAGCAGAGAGGACGGGAAGCGGGATGGGAGTGAGGCCACAGGGAGTTAAGGGGAAACATGCTGAATCTGTGTGTTCTCTCTACTGCAGTGTCTGCCCCTAGGCTGTCAGAGCGATTAGCTTTAATTGCTTTTCCCTTTGTGGTTAAACACTGTATTGGGGAAATTGCCAGAGATGCCCTAGGCTGCCAATTGCCCCTGTTGCCTACGTCCTCACTTCCATGACACCTGTGTCCATCAAGTGTAATGTATTATCAGGCATGGAGAGCCGCAGAGTCATGACCTGCCATGCCATCCCCTCAGTCTCTCACACACACAGTGCAATGGGGACATCACCAACTTGTATGCAGCCAGCCAATCCAGTCTTCTCCTCACAGACTTTCTCTACAGCAGGCAAGCTCACTCCTTCCTAACAGGCTGGTGTTCAGATGCGGACACTGAGTCACAGAACCCAGGAGTCCTCAGTATCCATGACTACCACCAAGTGAGGTAGGATGAAAGCCCATTGAAAGGAAAGGAGGAAGAGACTGAGAGACTAGGGAGAGAGGAAATGGTTGAGGAAGAGACAGAAGAGAAACAGGAATAGGGAGACACACTACCAGGTAAGGGGAGAACAGCACAGGCTCCACCCACTCCTCACCATCAGGTGGCCCCTCTGTCCTGCCTGGTCCAATGCTAAGTATCTCTTGATGGCCCCATCTTGGTCTGGTCTTTCTTCTCTTAGACTAAGGGCTTTGCATTGTCCCTGTGCCCAAGGATGACCCATTTTGCTTCTTGGACTGAACTGAACATCCTGAGACTCAGGTATCCTGCTTCCCCTCACTCTCACTGACTGTAGAATCTTAGAGCCTTATTTTTCTTGGTTGCAGGAATAAAGACCACCCCCCCCTCCCACTTTCAAAAAAAGAAAAAAAGCTGAATAGAAGCTAAGGGAAGAAGTCAGTTGAGTATCATATTAATGGAATAATTAGGGATGAACTACAGGACTGCTTGAATTTGGGGCCCAGATAAAATTTATAATAGAAGCCTGTGTTCTCCCTTCCCACCCCTCTGCTTCTCTTTGATTACCACTGCCCCACCTCACAACACATACACACACAGGACTGACAGACTTGAGTGCCCACAAGCCCCCTCCTGCCCACTGCTGCCCACTGCGGGGATCTCCAGGCCCTTGCAGCTGTGTGGGATAGGCCCTCTCCACAGCCGATGGCAGCTGCAGCAGATGTGGAGGGTGGGGGTGGGGAGCAGCTCCTAATCCTCAGGCTTTCTTAAATATATTGAAGATTTGGAAGCAAATGCTAGTGAGAGGGGATAATCATGAATTAATGTCAAAATACACAAATACTTTGGTGATGCCACCTCCTCCACAGGTGAGTATCCCATTTTACTAGGCTTCTCAGAGTGCCCCCCAGGGTCTGCTCTTTCCTCCCCCAGTGCCCACGGAGCACCTATCATACTCCCAACTCCTCCCCTACAGCCTAGTATATAATGGTCTTTACGCCATGCCCCTCTGCCTCAATGTCCTAAGTTGGTTGGACCTTTGAAAGGGCTTCACCTGGGGCCCTGTAGGAAGGAAAGGGAGGAAGGAAGGAAGGAAGGAAGGAAGGTATAGGAAGCCACGCGAGCAGAGAACAGAATGATCTGGGAGGGAAGGGGCTGACTTCCTGGCAGCCTCAGCTCCGGTTCCCGGTTCCTGCCCTGGTATCCTGTCCCAGGAATGGCCTCCACCCAGGCTGCCTGGTGTTTCCATGGGCAGCCTCTGCACTGCTCTAGAGATCAGGAGGACTCTTCAGAGCTAGGAGGGCTGGAGACTGCTCCATAGGCCCCAGGGAATCTGATTCTCAGTGAGGAAAGTGACATGGAGGGTGAAGGAGCCAAACTTCTGTCAAGCCCCAGCATGGCCAGAACACTCCTGGAACCATGATCAGCGAGACTTGAGAGCTATGTAAGGAGATTCCACCTCCTTGTACCCCCAAAATTCCCCCAGAACTGTCCTGCTCTTTCCTCTGCTGCCTCACCAAAGCCTGGGCAAATGGGCTCTCTGGGGAGGGAGGGGCCTGTACATGCTCCTTCAAAGGCCTTACCCTTGCTTTCTCTCCTTTCTTACAACTCCCCACACCCTTCCTTCCAGTGATATCGTCCCAAGGACTGAGGTGGGAGCACCCAGAACAGAGGTTGCCACGGTAACCACTGAGTTGAGGTGGTAGCCTTCTCCTGGACTCTGCTCCCTGCCCTCCTCCCCCATTCCTCATTTGCAGCCTCTTTCCCTCTCTCAACCCCAGCTCTTCCTCAATTCCATAGGATCCCCTCACCCTTCCTTGTGAATCTGTGGTTATCTACCTTCTTACACATATTCTCAGCTGGTTCAGACACATACACACAGACTGCATACACTCACAGCCACACGTTACCCAGTGCTAGCACACACACATCCATTGCTAGTATACCCACACACCCACTGAACAAGCCTTGCCTCCTCCCATGCCTGTGCCCACACCCAGGGGTGAGCATCAGTGGAACCCTAGCACATGCTTCCTTCTCCCTGCCACTTTAACATGCCCACCCTCCCTTTTAGAGGCCTCCTTGTATCTGTTTCACTCTTAGAAAGCTCCTACGCACCACCCCCCAGCCTGTGTGGGTGAGTCTCACACGTATTAATCCCTTCCCTCCCACCTCCCCTGTAAATCTGTTTTAGATTCAGAGCCCTAAATCTTAACTCCTCCCAGGAGATACACACACACATTCTCTCTCTCTCTCTCCCCACCCTTCCTTCCCTCTCACTCTCTTCTCCCCACCCACTAGATCTGTCCTTTTACAAACCCTTTCATATGAAAGCAGGGCAGAATAACCCTAAATTCTGTCCCATTTTCCAGCTGAGGACTTGGTCCTAGGGTCTCTTTCATTGGGGCTGGGTCTTCACGGAGGCATCTTGCCTCCTTCCTGTGCTGTCCTTTCCTTTTCAGCGCTTCTCATACTCCCGCCTCCATTATTGTCCTCCTCTCTGCACTGCCCCTTTCTGTCCTCGGATTATCAGTGGAGGGGGCAGCTGGGCTCCAGAGCCTGCTGCTGTGACCTAGATTTCAAGGCAGAGACGGTTCCTGGTGCTGACAGTCAGAGAGCATTGTTCCTGGGCCAGCCTGGCGGGGCCACCGCTGGGCCCTTGTTTGCACCTGGATGTGCAAGTGAGCGTGTCTGTAAGGGCCTGTTTCTTGTGGGGGTCGTGCTGGCCCTGCTGCCTGGCTCATTGTTTGTGTCACAGTGCCTGCCACCAAGGGAAGCGTCTTTGTTCTGGTCCTAGTAGGGGGCTGGGAATGGGGACTTCTGGTTCCATGCCTCTTATTATACCATGCTTCTCTGCCTCAGTTTCCCTGCTTATAGGCCAGAAATAAAGGAAATGGGGGTGTCAACCAGCCTCCTTCTATCTGCCACATTCTCAGCCCATTGTTGGGATGATTTGTGGGCAGTCTCAGTTAAGTACAAGGTCATCTAGCTCCTTGTCTCACCCCTTGGTCTAATCAGAGTGTTTATAACAATTTACTTTTTAAAATGCTTTACTTTTCTGATTACAAAATACTCATTGTGAGAAAAAAAGCCCCCTTTTTAAACTCACCACTAGAGTTTCACATTTTATCAAATCCAGAAATTTCATTCTAAGGTCTGACCTTCCTGTCTTAGCCACAGTTCTTCCCGTAGTGAGAGGAAGGAGGGCCTTGAATGTTCTCTACCTTTCACCCAAGGATCTTCATGAAAGAGGGGTAGGGAAAAGACCTAGGTGAGATCTAGCCTTGCTCAGCCCCTTTTGGGAGGTCATGCTGAGGGTAGTGCCAGCCAGATGTTGATGCAAGCAGGAGTGGCAGCCCCTATCCTGCCAGACTCTCCCAAAGCTGTATCAAAACCCCTGCCACCCAGCCAGTCTGGGAACTGGGCAGGGGGCCAGAGGCAGCCGCTTGGTATTCTTGGGCGCGGGGGCTGCAAGCACAGCACAAAGGCTAGGAGAGAGGGCTGTGTGGAGGCCCAGCAGCAATCAAAGGAGAAAATGGGCTTCACAAAGGTGGGGGTGGCTCATTGCTTTCGCCACTCCTTGCCCTCACCCCTGAGCCCTAATGACTGAATACAAGGCTGAGCATAGAGGGGCCAGGGGGCCATTAGACCAAGCAACTAGGCATCCATCCAGAATTAGTCATTCATGGGGTGGAGGGGAGTTGAAGTGAGACCCCTTTGCTTCTGTGGAAGAATGGAAGCTAGAACACATGAGATCTAATCAATCCCCTCTAGGCCCCTCTTTTTAGCTTCTCACTGCCACAGCAAGCCTCTGCCTGTGGTTGTTTTGGAGTGGTTTTTTTTTTTGGTTTTTTTTTTTTTTTGATGGGGGGCGTTGCAGGTGGGTGAGGCAATTCTGGGGGGAACTTGGAGGCAGTGGGTGAGAAAGTCTGGAGCTGGTTGTTATGGTAACTGCCTCCTCAGTCAGGAAAGTTGTTGCCAGGGTTACTATGGCGGTGTGTGTGGTGCGGGGGGAGACGAAGGAAAATGATGGGGGAAGGAGGTGTGACTTGTCACTCTAGGCTCCAGCCTGGTCCCTAGCTTCCAAGTATCTTCCTTCCTACTCCCACCTCCCTTCAGTCTTTTCTCCTTCTAGCACTGGCCCTCCCCAACTGGCATGTTATAGGCACTTGCCTGGTAGCGTAGGGGGTAGGAAGTGCCAGTGAGTGAACCAGATCCCAAACCTCAAGCTCAGTCTCCTCTCCCTCTGTTCCTCTTAACCCCAGTCATGGCCGAGTACGGGACCCTCCTCCAGGATCTGACCAACAACATCACTCTTGAAGATCTGGAGCAGCTCAAATCAGCCTGCAAGGAGGACATCCCCAGTGAGAAGAGTGAGGAGATCACAACAGGCAGTGCTTGGTTTAGCTTCCTGGAGAGTCACAACAAGCTGGACAAAGGTGGGGGAGAACAAAGGCATCCTGCCAGCAACCATTATCAGGGCTCAGTGCATTCAGCAAATAGAAATGAGCTCAGAGCTCCTGTACCTACAACGTGCACTCCTCTTCAACAAGGCAGAAGAGGGATGCTCTAACCACTGGAGGGGCTCTAGGGCCGTGGTCTTTACATTCTTCAATGTGTCACTTGTCGGTAAAAAATGTTATTCAGATATGATTGTGCTATTAGCACATATATAATAAAACACTAAAGTAGAAGTTAAAAGTGATAGATTTAAAATAAAACCACAAGTTGGAAGGTTTTCTTATTCACTTTTAGAGACCACTGCTGTGGGAGGGGCTTTATGGAAGAATTGGTATGTAAAATGGCCTAAAAGGCAAGTGGGATTTCAGAGGCAGGATCCAAAGAAGGGCATGCCCAGCCAAGGACCACAGTCACAGAGGTGGAGGAGTACCTGGCGTCTTCGGAAAAGCAAGAGGTCCTGCCTAGCTTGCTGGAGCACAGGGTATGTTTAGAAGTGCCTAGAAAGGTAACTTAAGGCTTGCTATGAAGGGCCTTGCATGATAGGATATTTGATAGGTGAAGTGACCAGAGGTTCCTTCAGAGACATGAATCTGACTATAACAGGGAGGAAGGCTGAGGTGAAGACTACTGCAGCAGTCAGAGAGAGGCCAGGGAAGAAGGTCCAAGGGTACCTGCAATCTCCTAGAACTGGTCAAGCAATGGAGATCATCCTGTGATCATGGCCGTGCCTTCTCCGATATGTAATTACCTTTCTCACCAGGCCCAGCAGCTCTCCAGGTTGCCTAGAGATTCCACCACTCCAAGTCCCACCTGTGCTATCAGGAAATTCTAATGCTTACTTGGAGGAAAAGTAGAAGAGGGACAGGGTGGGTGAGGTGGATATTTTGAAGTCCAGTTAATTCTAATTCTGCCTTGCCCCCAATGTCAGAATTGGGTAGATTTAGCAGGAAGGGTTGCTAAACCTCATGCTAACCCCATAATCTAGAAACCACTGATTGATGGTCTGCCCTTCATGGAACAGTCCTCTGTACTGTTTTTTGATGTCGTAACATTCTTTTCTTGGCTTAGTAGGCTCTCTTCTTCCAGTGTTGCCCCAATAACCAATGCGGGCAACTCAGCCTTGGTTCCAAAAGCCTGGTTTGGGAGAATGGGGGAAGCTGACCTCTGCAGCTTCGCTCTGACCATCAGTCTCCCGCCTTGCTCCAGACAACCTCTCCTACATTGAGCACATCTTTGAGATCTCTCGCCGTCCTGACCTGCTTACTATGGTGGTTGACTACAGAACCCGTGTTCTGAAGATCTCCGAGGAGGATGAGCTGGACACCAAGCTAACCCGTATCCCCAGTGCCAAGAAGTACAAAGGTAAGAGGCCATGCCTTTACTGCGCACCTCTGCCCCCTCCCAGGGATGATCCTTGTAGTGCTTGAATTCTGGGAGCATGAACGCTGATGTTCAGTGGGCCTGCCTGGTATCTTCAACTTCTGCCCCTGGACACATCCTTTTTGCCCCCAGACATTATCCGGCAGCCCTCTGAGGAAGAGATCATCAAATTGGCTCCTCCACCGAAGAAAGCCTGAGCAAGGGGGAGGAAGAGGAGGAAGGTCGGACCTTCATTGGACCACTCCCTTCTCCCATCCTGCAGGGAAGGGGGCAAGGGCAACCCTCCCCCCTAAATCTACCCACTTACTAACCTGGTCCTAACCCCCTTACTGTGCGCGTGTGTGTGCGTGTGCGCACGCTCTGGCTGTCTGTCTACATGTCTAGCTCATTTAGCTCCTCTTCCTCGTGAGGGGCTGGGGGTCAGAGGCTTGGGGGGACTGTTTCCCCACTCTAGGGGGAGGTAGGGGCTACTTCTATGCATACAGAAATGGGCATATTCCTCCTATTGCCCCTTCCTCCACTCTCCCCAACATCTCTCAAGTGTAGGAGCAGAAAGGACCTGCATTTTCCTACACTGAGCAGCTGAGGTGGGGGTGAGGTACAGGAGAGGTAAGTGGATCTAACAAAGAGCAGTGGGAGGGAAGGTGAAGAGGCTACCCAACCGCCACCGGGGAGGAGCAAAGAAAAGCCAGAGTTCACTGTCGGTAACCCACACTGTACCCCTCTTAGGGGCCTAGGCTGGGTATAAGCCAGGGATCTAATGACAGAAGACCACTGGATTCTTTCCTGGCCCCAAAGTTCAAACTCCACTGAGCACCCATCTTTAGGTAACCCTCCGCCCACCTCTGCCCTGGAGAGACTGCTGAGAGAATGCCCCACTGAGCAAGCTGGGGCTGAGGGACAGAGAGGGAGCCCCTTTTCCACTCCTTTATTCCTACTCAGACTGTTGCACATACTGACCTAGGGAGGTTGGGGAATGAGATTCCTAGGATTTAACTCCAATTCTGCCCCCATCTACAGGGTCCTGGTGTGGTTTTGTAGGCAACCTTCCCTTCCTCCCTGGTCTAGAACACTGCAAGCTCGAAAGAAGGGAAGAAGTTAACTAGTGTTTCCTTTGCACCGATCCCCAGCTCAATCCAGTAGGGGACTTGATAACACTCTCCCAATACTCTGGCGACTTGGGCTTGTGATCGCCTCTGAGACAGATCGCTAGAGTACAGTGACCCCAGCCTCCTGCCTGTTCCAGGATGCCCTTCCCTATCCTGACCGTGCTAACTGTGTGTACATATATATTCTACATATATGTATATTAAACCCGCACTGCCATGTCTGCCCTTTTTTGTGGTGTCTAGCATTAACTTATTGTCCAGGCCAGAGTGGAGGTGGGAGGGGGAATGCCACAGTGGCAGAGTCAAATTGCTACATAGTCAAAACAAAAAGAAAACTTTTAAACTTTAAATTCACATGCAATCTCAAGACACTATTCAGAGAAAGTTCAAGTTAGGGGCTTTTAGGATGTGGGAGCAAAACTCTAGTCGGAGGGGAGGGCTAGTTGATGGAAGAAGGAAGAAGCCAGACTGGTTGGAGAGCACCCTCTACTCCTACCCTAGCCCAGCCTGTCTGTCCCCTCTGGCCACTGCTGCGGACACCTGCCTTAACACATGCACCTCGAGTTCTCCAGTTTTGCCTTAAAGGACCTCCCCAAGTTCCCCCAACCCTGTCTGGCTTCTCCCTCAAGGAGAGATACTTATAGAATTGGGAGGGGGAAATGAATTGTCTTTCCAGTCAGGATATGAAAGAGCAAGAGAGAGAGAGAACATGAATGAGAATAGGGAGCCTTCCTTTGAAGAGAGGAGAGGATGAGATGGGAGAAGGAAGACAGAGTCATTTTTAGCAGTCTAGTAATTTCTCTGTAAGGCAAAATAATCTAAAAAGACTAATCTGCCCTCCCACCCCTGTACTGCTGTGAGACTGCTCCGTCCTGTGCTCCTGCGTGTGATGTGCACGGCCTTGTTCTAACCCTGGAATAAAGGTGATTGACTGTAAATGTACCTGACTTATTCTAGAATTTTTATGATCAGGATTTTGGATAACTAGGAAGGGGTCGGGGGAGCAATATTTACCTCCAAACTCCTCACTACAGCCTGAAGAGAAGCCAGGAAAATACTCCTAATAGTACCTTTCCAGTCCCCGATCTTCTATATATCACTGAGCTATGGGGCCTATTCCACATGTAGCAGTCTCCAGTTGGAGTCCAAGACTGGAAACATGGCTATCTCAGACTGGGCTTCCTAACACCATAATAAGGGCAGAGCCAGGTACCTATGTTAGAAGGAGCAAAATTAGCCCATCACAAGTGAATGGCTCACATATCACACAGAGCAGCAGTCGGGGGTGGGTGGGTGGGAAGCTTTACTAAAAGAAAATATACAACAAATTCCAGAGTGCATGGTTTTTAGCCCATTCCATCACCCCATTTGCAATAGGAGCACAGACCATTCGGATGCCACATTCCCCACCTCAGAAAGGAACTACAGCAGCTAACATATGGTATGAAAGCTGCTAGGAAAAGGGGCAGGAAGAAGATGATGTGTCAGGGAATCCCATCCTTTTACTCTTCCCTTCCTACCTTGCCTGTTCTAATAGAATCTGACTGTCCTAGAATGCAGCATTCCTGGTTGGGGCGCAAAGAAATAGCAAAAGCATTTAAGGGCAAGAATTCATTTGAGACTTTCATATTCAGTGATCAGTGATAAGACAGGTGTCCAAGGCCCATCTATCTTAATCAATCCTTAGATATTAAGAGATGGAAAAGGTATAAAGTCAAATCCGACAGGTCGTCTCCTATATATACTCTTCTATTATTAGGAAGGAAGCTGGTATGGGGTTGGATGGCATAAAGAATCAAGCAGCTAAAGGTTCAGAGTGAATGTCTTCTGTCACACACTATATTAAAAGAGATAGCCTGCAGTGGCAAGATCTTTCCTGAAGTCAAAGTTCGGTCAAGCTTTAAAGACAAGCCAGTTTCTGGTTAGAAGAACCTTCCTGGGAACATCCACAAGACTTAAGGAGAGGTAGATCTGAGGCAAAGAGCTGAAAGCAATTTCCCATTTCCCGAACCCTGAAACCATGGCAAGAAAGGAAGGAAGGGCAAAATTGAGGATCCTTCCATTCTTGAGCCTCCTAAAACCTAAGGAGTAAACCCCAACCTCTAATGGCCATACAGAGAGGGTACATTGACCCCAGGTGTCACGTCCACATCATTATTTTCACTCTCTCCTTTAAGTCCTTTTATTGTAATCATTGAGAATATATAGGTATTTAAACTTTGACAGTAATTTTAACATCATACAGCCAAGTTTGACTTGCTTTTTAATATATTTATAGATATAAAATTAGGCCTCTAACAGTGATAGGGATGGGGAGATTGCTGCCATCAAACTTTTTTTTTTAAGTAACAGAAGAGGTAACATCCTTCCTATTCTTCCTCCACTTCTGCCCCTCCTCCCATTTGCCCCCGATTTCTCTCACCAGACATATTTAGGGGGTGATGGGATGAAGAGAAGAGAGTAAAGGATACATAATCAAGTGCAAAACACTGTGGTAAGTACAGAGAATGAATGGGGTGGAAAAGAAAGTGAAGAGTGTGGGATAGTTAGGGGCTCTGAGGACTTCCCAGGAAAACAGGATCCTGGGATGGGGTTGCTAGGGCGGGGGGTGGGGAGGAAGATTAATAAAACTGTCATAGATTTTTTTTAAAAATAAAGGAAAAAAAAGTCAAAAAACCTAAACCAAAGAGACAGTGGCACTTCTACCACCCTCACTCTGGCCCCTTGGTACTGAACAGCCAGTTATATTCCCAACCCCCACCCAAGAAACAAGAGAGATTAAAGAAAAGGAAACCCCATTCCCTATCCCAAAGCAGTTAACAAGATAGGCAACCCGCTCCCTCCCAAAAAAAGGCGTTGGGAGAGGCCATTTCTGCTCAGTCCTATGGACCTTTCCATGGAACCCCACTCCAGGGCTCAACCCCACTCCTAGGTACTCTCTGTAGATTCACTCCTCTCCAGTTTGTCCTTCTCCTGGGATGTCTTTCTTTTATCTAAAGCAAAAAGTCCAAAGTGCATTTCTGCTGAATGTAAGGGCCTGGGACAGGAAAGGGTTCCCAGGCAGGATCGGGTTGGCAGCCCCAGCCCGCCCCTCCTGGGTACGAGGCTTCAGGACGGCATGCACTGCACCCGGTCAGGGCCCTCCTCCTCGTCTGATGTGTCTGAGGAGCTGGGAGACTCATCCGAGTCTGCATCTGTGGCCCCAACCCCAGGTTCTCGCCAGCGCTGTAAAATGGGAAAGGCTTGTTAGTAACTTCCCTGGAACGAGGATAAGCCTGTTGAGTGCTTTAGCTATAATTCAGATGCTCTAGGCCAAGGGTCAGCAGAAGTTTTCTTAAGGGGCCAGAGAGTAAATATTTTAGACTCGTGGGCCATATCTCTGTCACAAATACTCTGCTGTTATAGTGTGAAAGCAGCCAGACCATACATAAATGAATGGGTGTGGCTGTGTTCCAATAAAACTTTATTTATAAAAACAGGCAGCCAACAAACTGCCATGGTTTGCTAACCTCTCTGCCCTAGACCTCTTCTAGCATGAAAGGAAAAACAGAAGGGTCACCCTGAAACTTAATCCTTTTCAACTCCTTCCCCGCCCTCATGACCTTGGCCTTTATGAAGGCAGCACTGTGAATGCATGGTCACACAGAACAAAACAGATCCCACCCATTTCTGCTGGTGGCTCTTCTAAGGCTACAAAAGGCTCTGATGGGGACGGAGGACAATGGATACCCAACCAAGACCACTTGATTCCTCTTTAAGTATGCACTGGAACTTGGGAGTTTACTTCCTATACTCCAGCTTACCCGGTGGTGGCGTCTCTGTCTCAGGTGATGCATGAGGAACCAGAGCATGTGGCTATCGAACAAGTCAGTGTGGTGCAAGCTATCTTCATCCCTCTCTCGCTTGTTCTTCTTAATCACCTAGAACCAAAAAGGGTTGGGGATGTGGTGAATAGGTAATGAATAGGGACCCTGGACCTGATCAGAAAAGGCTGGTGTTCTATCCCAATAAAAACTTCCCTTAGGAACTGTTAAGCCGATGTGGAGCTAATTTAGGAAATGATGCCACAGGCTCATCCACTGAGAAGGTAGGCAGCTTTAAAATAGAATGAGTTTTCCTAAAAATGCCCCCTATCCCCACTTTAGCACGAATTAGGAGCACTTCGAAGCTGCCCCCTGGACTAGGACTTCCTAGAAGTGTGGGGGAGAGGGTGTTAGATCGGTGCCTTAAAAAAACTGGGCAGCAAGTCATTCTCTCTTGTGACAATGAAGACTCATAACAGTATGCAAATAAAGAAAAAGAACACTTGCAGTCAGCTACTTACATCCTTTAAACCTGTAAGCTCAGTGGAAGCTTCAGCTGTCGGTGCCCAGATCTTAACATCATGGTCTAGGCCGCTGGTTGCCAACACAGGCAGGTGAGGGTGGGGCTCAAGACAGTTTACCTGATTGAGAGGAAGGGAAAGCACAGGCTGAGGTATGTGGGAGCACGGTTTAAAAACCTCTACTCACCTTGAGCCAAACCACTATCTTCAATAAGAACTGGGCAGCTGCTGGAAAGGTAGGCCCACCCATTATGAGGCTAGGCCAAAGAACCCTGGAGGTGGAAGAAACCTTGGACACAGACTGCATATAATACCAGGCCCATCTCTCACTTCCTACATATAGGCAGGAGTGGCCTCATCCCCAGACATAGCCCTAGGGGTAAGGGGTGACTGGCCAAGCTTACTGCTAGCTTCACAAAAAGGCAATGAGGTCCAGATGACCTCATTCACTATGGAGTCCACAGCTCCAATTTGCCCAAGGCTGAAAAAAACCATCTCAGTGGTTTTCACCAAGTGGCAAATAAATTTTAAAAAAGAAAGCAGAAGCTGCCACTGAGCCCCCAGAGAAGAGTCAGAGAACAATTACATTCACTTGGCACTATTTACTAGAATTGGAGGAAAGCACAGGCTGGGAAGAGTCTGAGCTGGGGAGTAGTGGGGCAGTAGAGGCACATTCATATCTGCTTGGGGACCCTGCACATCTCAGGGGACAGCATCCTGCTACCTGCCCTGAAAGCACAATAGGCTTAGCTATAAGGTGGCACAGCATAGCAGGGCAGCTTCCTGGGGTGCCCCCAGCCTCAATCTCAGCCACGCTCAGCAGGAGAAATGAATTAGGACAGGCCTCTGCCTTAAGCAGCTTCCTTCTGTCTGAAGGCCTCCATGCCCCCTGCTGTCTGACTTGGAAATTTCAGCCTTCCTAACAAAGCAGGGCAAGCACAAGGCAGCTCCCATCCCCACCGAAAGAGCTAGTCCAGATCGGGCTGCTAAAGCATTTTTGGTCTCTTAGTCAGATGAGGAATAGACAGGAAAGGCACCCAAAAGGAAGGTGTGGTTCTACCCACTCCTCACCTCACTCCACCCTGCCTTGCAGCTGCCCTATAGTCTAAGAAAACAACCCTTGGCAAAAAGCCTCGCTCAGTTCTCTCTGGACCAACCACCTCTGCCTTGCCTGCGCACACAAGGCAGCTGAGGGGAAGTTGGGCCAGTATGGAAAATAAAACTGACCTACAGACTTCCAATCTTCTTTGTCTTCCATTTTACAAATAAACAAATGCTGAGAAAAGGCTGGAAGCTAAGTCTGAGCCTATGAGTAAAGTAGAAACCTCATTTCCCCACTTCTTCTTCTCTCACTCCACATTATCAGCTCATGCAGTTTTTACTGGGCTCCTTAAGGCAGTGTGGAAGAGGTTCCAGCATCTGGAGCATGAGGAGGCACTAGAGAGAAACTCCATTGCTCAGGAACATTACCAAAAGATAATGTGACAACTTACACACACAAACTTGCATTCACTCATCCACCTCCTGATAAGTCCATTACTCCTCTACTCTGACCTAGTTCTGCTTGGACAAGTCAGTAAAACAAAAAAGCACAGAGAAGAAAATCCTTGGAACTTAAGATTAAGGACAAAGCCAATGACAAAAGGAACAACAATAAATTACATACAGTACCTGAGCTGGAGCCTGCAGGGGGAGCCGACAGAAAGCTTCTGGGCCAGGGTACCTGGTCACTTCACCAGACCTGTCTGAATGCCAGGACTTATCCTGTCAATAATGCCTGAGCAGAGAAAAGATCTCTGGCCTTAAAGGACTAGGCTGGGGGATACAGGGAATGAGATGAAGCAGCAAAGTGCTTTTGGGAGACAAAGAATTGTCCCTTGATATCATCTCCCACCCTTGTCCCTGAATGGGAATAAAGAAACGACTAGTGTTTGAGCCAAAAACAGAGTCAAGATACCTAGGCAAGGTAGACAACAATCTCTAAGGTCCCTTCTAGTTCTAATATTCTACTTTATGATACAGAACTGCTGTGAGTCTGCATTGAGGCTGGTGCCTGGTGACCTCACTGCTGGGAGGTTAAGACAAAACAAAACAACAAAAGAAGTCAAGTGAGGATCACACAGACCACTCAGCTTACATGAGAATAAGCCAGGAAATTCACTTCAGGGTACAGTCTCTATATCTCTTGGTACAGACCCTCACTCTTATGACTACTAAAACTCAGGTCTGGGGCCCACACATCCCAAGCAGATGCCCTCCCCACCTGAGCACCTAGTTTAATCATCAAACCCTAATACTGGCTAGGCTGAAAACAAACTGGCCTGCAAAGTGATTTTGGAGAACGGACAAGTACTGGCCGGGGGGGAGGGCATTCAGCCCTAAATCTCTCTGGAACAGAATTCAACACGACAGTTTGATCAAGAAAGGATTAATGGCCCCTTTTGACTACCTTCTGACTACATGCCTATTGTAGAATTCTCATTAATACTCCAGTGTTTTGGGTTTGTTCACTGCAGCTGATACAAGAGAACTTATGGAGGAGAAGGAAATGAAACAGGCAACACTGAGATACACCTCCAAGTTCTAGAGTCCTCTCTACTTAAACTCAGGCCATAAAAGCTTTGGATCTATTCTGGTCACAGGTACCAGAAACTTAGACGAAACCAAAAGAAAATCTCAGCCTCATACCAAGGCAAGACACACAAGGAATGGGGTATCGATTGTAAGAAATCCTTCTAAATTCTAACACCACTCTCTGGATAAAACTCATCAAGAGATGGCTGGGCTCTTTACAATTCCCCACAGCTTAGAAGGATGAAAAGGAAGAGAGCCTAAGCTGTCTCAGCCAGACTATCTTGGGTAATCACTGTAATGCAATCTCCTAAACTGTCTCTGTCATATCTTCTGAAAGCTACTGAACTCCTGCCTGATGCTGTGTCTCAAAAAAGAAAAAATATACATGGCTAGCCAGATACATGTTAAGAGCTGACCATGCTTCACTCCTCAACTCAAGAATCCTCATGCTTCCTTTGTGCCCTATTTGTCTGTCAAAGGACAGGAAGATTGTGATGTGATCATGGGTTGTACAGCAGGCTACTCAGTCGTTCTCAAAACAAACAAACAAACAAAAAAAACATTTTGCCATATTTACTCTCTCCCTGTATATTCATATACATTATGTTTTTATCCATTTGAATGTAAGCATGACACTTCACTACTTCATCCTACTTAATATGTATCTCCTAAGTACAAGGATATTCTCCTACATAAAAAGAATGCTATCATCACATTAAATAAATTTAACATTGAATGCCACGTTATCTAATGTATAGACCATATTCTGATTTTCCCAATATTCCGAACAATGCTCCTTCCAACTTGTATCTGCTGGTCCAGAATCTTGTAATCAAGATCACTATTTAGCTGCTCATCAGGCGTAAAACATGGAGACAGCTTTAGCACTGTGTAGGATGGTATGCCCTCAACTCCAATGTTTTTCTTTTGGGAGATCTATGCCTAGAGGTATCTCAGTCAGGCCACAGGTTCTTCCCTAAGATCACTTTCTCCTCTCAATAAACTGTGCTTTAGAGGGGCAGAAGAAAGGAAAAGGAAGAAAATATCCCATCGAAAACCTAGCACCCCCAGACCACACTGCCTCTTAGCTGGCTAGCCCTGTAAGACATGGTATTACATTGTCACAGTGGGAATTCAGTGGCCCTGCCAAAACCTACCTTAATGACTGAAGAGAGTAGGGAGCAAGCCAGCCCGGCACATCATACTCACCACACCTCCCTTGTCCCCCTCCATGAACTGAATGATCTGGCAGGATGATTTCTCCCAGAGGAAGATGTGCCCGCAGTCACTACCGCTCACCACAAACTCACTCTTGGGGCCATAGAAATTGACGCCTTTTACTGAAATGATAAATGAGGGAATAAACCACATGAGGGTTGGCATCAGGCCTATATATATTTACCTCATAGAGAACTTAGTTATTCATAAACTCTAAATCAGTTAAGAGCCAAAGAATTCCTTTCATTTTCACAAAACAATCAAAGGATTATGCATGTATAACAGACAGATATAACAAGAATCACACTAGTCCCTGAGACTATTTCTATTCCCCCAAAGAGTTCCAAGGGTTAAGAAGTTGGCAGTCTCTCAGCAACAGCCTAAGTCTCATTAGTCTACACCCTAGGAAGCAACCACAGGCCTCACTAGTGCCTTACTCTCCCAACCTGAATTGCCCCAGCTCTGCCAGCACTGTCCTATGCCCTAGGATTATCCTTGGGATGTGTACTTCATTGGTACCTTATCAATGCTTCCTGGGTCATCAGCTGACCTGAGACTGATGGAGGGATACACACCACAACTACCTTTAAGAAGCATCTGAACTCTGCTTGTTACCAAGACTCTGAACAACAGGGCTCCACTCTCTGAAATTAGTGAGAGAAGCCAGGAGTCCCAACTACAATGTCCAGTCCCATACCAGTCACGAGACTGATACTCCTTTAGTCTGCCCAAGTACTAAGACCCAAGCACAGGTTTTTCCCTCTTAATCTCACCAGCCTAAGAGAAAAAAGAAATGAACTGCTCTCTCCAAGTCAGAATTACGACACATTTGTTAGAAGTGGTAGCAACAACAAAGGGCGGTGATTTCCCAACTTCTCTGTACACTGGAATTACATAGAGAGTTTAAACATCCCAATCAGGTTGTATCCGATATCAATTAAGTTAGAATGCCTGGGGATAGGAGCCAGGCATCAGTATTTTTATGATTGTCAGGTGGCTCCACTGCACAGCAAAGAACCACAGACAGAACAAAAAAAGGTCAATCTTCACTGCAAATTTGGGAAAGGGATTGCACCATTCCTCCTCCTCTGCCTCACTCAAAAGAATGACTTCCTCCTCCTCCCTAGAGGTATAAGCTCACCATGTTCTAGGAAGTTCAATACCACTGACTGAGGAGGGCTTTCCCGGACTCCCTACAAGCCTTTTAATTCTGAAGTTAACTGAAAAATCGGTCTCCTTATGCTCAAACCAAGTAATGTCATTGCAGTGGTGAGAGATGCCCCTGAGCCTTCTCCTCTAGCACAGTAGCCCATGGCAACTCCAGCCCAGTTAGGGATCCCCTCCTACAACCTCAGTGGCAAGCAGTATACTCCTTTAGGTAGTTCCTATTTGCAAAACCTGAATGAGAACCTGTGGTTCTCCAAGCCAACAGACTTGGCTACAGAAACCTAGAAAGACAGCCTCACCTGTGGCATTATTTCTGTGGCCCTTATATCTCTTAACATACTGGGCCCCATCACTGTGAGAGGAGTTGAAGAGATAAATGTCTTCATCATTGTAACTGGCCAGGAGCTCTGCCAAGAACAAGCACACAGCAGTGAAGGCAAAGGCTGAAAAAAGCTAGGATCAGGAGCTGGGGGTTGGGGTGGGGCTTCTTGCCAGTAGTGCCCCCTCTTAATACCCAGGTATATAGCGCCCATCTTACAACCGGAATAGCAGGCAAGTCAGGTGTCTAGAGTAGACTAGGAACACGCTGCCAACCCAGGGGTAGCAGAATGCTCAGAAAGATCACACCCAAAACTCAGGAATGAGTCAAAGGTCTAAGAACCTGCTTAGGCAAATAGCCTGGACTTGAGGACAGGCCCTGCTAAATCTCATCTGCAGCATTCTTGCAAGTGGTGCCTGGCATCTCCAAGGGTCATATGCTGCATCCTCCCGCTGTGTGCTCACCATCAGCAACTACTCCCCAGCTGCTCCACTTGGAGCCAAAGCACAGCAGTGAGCACTGGAGGGCACATGCCTCACTGCTCAGCAGCTCCCCAGACAGAGGGGGCGTGCCAGCCTAGGAGCTGGGCCCTGCTCACGTACCTGTGCCGTCGTGGCTGTACACAAGACAGGTGATGTTTGCTTTGGACTCACTGTTCACCTGCAATAAGGAGCAGATACTGACTGATGCCCCACCCCCCCCATTTGTTATACCATCTTCAGGAAACAGGTTTTCCTTCAAATTCCCCTCTATCTTCTCCCAGACTGAGAGACAGAGAGAGACAGAGAAAGGAATACAACTGATGAAACGTGACCACCTCTGGGGGGAGACGACTTTCTGTTGGTTGTCTTCTGTGTGCTAGCCATTTTATATATACATTATCTCCTTAGGCCTTACCATCACAGTACAAGGCAATTATCTCTATTTTGTCGATAAGAAAACTGGCCAACAGAGGTGAGGTGACTGCCCAAGATCACAAAGCTGGTTAAGTAGTAGAGCCAGGATTCAAATCCAGGTATCTGACTTGAATGTCCAAGCTCTTCCCAGCAAACCAACAAGTTTGGGCACGACCTTGGGGTCGAGTCAGGGAAGCCTGGAGCCACTGACCCTTCATGAATCTTACCAGGTGATGAGGACAGAATTTCTTGAGTACTCCATTATTCTCATTCTCATCAATTTTCCTCTGGTCATAAATCCTGTGGTGGAAAAAGCAATGAAAATGTCAAGTTACAAACTGATCCCTTAAAAAGATGCAATTCAATGTAGTGGGAGGAACAGCTGTCAGGTGGATGTCAGGGCAGATAAAGAACATTCCCCAACCAAGCCGGAAAGTCCTCCTCTCTCTCCCCCTTTCCAAACCCTAACTCTTTTAACCAAGTATTTCCCATTTCAAGTGGTAATCAAGCCTCATTTATATCAATTTAAAATGGGTTAGCCCTCCTCTCAGCTTTTATATCAATATTTATTTTCATAGAAATAACATTATTATAGAGTTTTTTGTGTGTATGCTACCTGCCCAATTGGGCTTATTATTCATGGGAAGAAATCATGCTTTACATGTCAGTAGATCTTCAATCTCTTCTTGAAACATTTGGCCAGTTCTCCCTCTCATACCGCACAACTATTATAAACCACTACCTATATCCCAAAAGTCCTCTCTTCCTTTCATTTTCATCAAGCATCAAACTTTCCCTCATCTCTCCAAATCCAAACTTTAATCATGTATTCAAATTTTTTATGACACATATTACGTGCCAGGTATTATGCTAGGTGCTGAAGATACGGTGAAGGGCAAGATAGATCTAATCACTGTCCTCATCTACCAATCTCCTCCAATCTCAGAGTCTCATCTCTCCACAGCTGCTCATCCCTCCAAGGATCTTGTTTGATTAGTCCATTCTCAACCTCTTCCTCATCACTCCCCTTGCCCATTTCCTAAAAATCCTCCTTCTACTGACTGTCCTTTCCTATTATTGCTTTTTCTGTCCTTCCCCTTGCAGTCAAATTACATAATCTACATTCAATATTTTCACTTCCTCACTTCCCACTCATTTCTTAATCCATTCTCATCTAGCTTTGACCTACTCACCACTGAAACCTCTCTGGCTAAAGTCATCAGTAACCTAACTGCCAATGCCAACAAGATACTTTTCAGGCCTTTCTCATCCTGACATTGTTCATTACTCCTTCCCTGAAACACTTTCTTTCCTTGATGTCCAACCACTCTGTTGTTCATAGGCTTGTCTTTCTGGGTCCATCCCTTAAATGCTGACATTCCCCTGAGGTTTTTGATCTTAACTTCTCAACTGACTCTATCTAAGGAAATTGTAACCTAGCATCCAACTAGTATGTGAATGTCCAGAAACTGTGCTTATGTGCATTTTCTAGGGAGAAGAGATCAGTTCTCCTTATGTTCTCAAAGAGACCACAGAATCAAAAGAGTAGTGGGGAAAAGAATTCTAATACTTTCCTTTGGTGATCAAATTCCATTACCAATGGAATTTAACTACCACCTATATGCAGACATATGTTTCATAAATGTGTCTCCAGCCCACACTTATTCTGAGCTCTAGATTCATATCTACGTGCCAAATGAATGTTGTAATAGGATGCCCAGAAGTAAACTCATTCTCTTTCTTCTAAAACTAAAGCTACTTCTAAAACTAAACCTACCCCTTCCCCTGAATCTGTTAATGGCAATATCCTAAATTGAGGTGGTCGAACAAGAAATCAGGTCCTTTCTTTCCTATGCAACTAATTTCTGTCCTGTCAATTCAACTACCTGGATGTATTTCTTGACTGTATCTGCTTTCTTCAAGCTTAGCCAATTTTTGCCTAAATTATATGCAGCTATATTGATTTCGTTGCTTATAGTGTCACCAGAATTATGACTAAACTGATTTCGTTGCTTATATTGTCACCAGAATTATGACCAAAATGCAAAATCTTATGTAAATTTCTTGATTAAATTTCTTCGGTGATTTTGTACTTTCTATTAAATAAAATTTAAACTCCTTAGTATGGCTGCCTACCAATACTCACAGATCTCATACATTATATAAAAATCAAAACAAAAACAAAAACAATGCTCCTTGAATATACCATGTCACATCTTGTAATCTTACCTCTACACATATTGTTCCTCTATCCGAAATACTAATTTCTCATTTGAATATCAATACTAATTTGAATATCTCAATCTTGTCTTTAATACTTCCTCTGTGAGGAAGAACAGCATAGTGAAATGGTTTCTATCATATTTAAGGAGTCTGATCTGAGTTCAAATACTAACTCTGCCACTTACTAGATGAGTAATATTGGGTACTTACTTAATATTTGTAGTCCTTATATGTTTCTCCAGAATGCTCCTTGAAGACAGAGACTACGTCTAGCCAAGTGCCTATCTAGCACACAATAGATGCTCAGTAAATGCTAGATTAATAAATGAATCAATATATGTTTGTATTCTCCACCAATCCCTTGTTTAATATCCTGAATAAAGAGAATATCCAGGAAACATTTGCTAAATCAGAGGTCCCCAACCCCTGGGCTGAAGACCAGTACCAATCCGTGCCCTCTTAGGAACTGGGCCACACAGCAGGAGGTGAGCAGAGAGCTAGTGAGCAAAGCTTCACCACCTTAGCTCCACCTCAGATCGTCAGGCATTAAGATTCTCAGAGGAGCACTGGTCCCTGGTGCCAAAAAGGTTGGGGACTGCTGTTCTAAATGAACCAGAAAAAGAAAATAGTACTGCTATACTACCAATTACTACTCTTCAGCAAATATACATCAGCTGATAATCAGATTTTCCCCCCCTCTAAACTAAGTCTAAACCACAGCTCTTAAATGTCACTAAGCCATCATAAACTTCAGCAAGTCAGCAAATTAGTTTTAAAAATTTGAATATTTAATACTTTGCTGTATGGACTATTCTGTGTTTTTCAGTATCTAATGCTCTTTGTCCTTCTTTTTTATGGGGAAATCGTTACCTTCTCTGCCCTTTCTTTTAAATAAAATTAATTTCAGAATATAGTTGTACAAAATGTGCTGTCATTTAAAAAGATAATGCTTTTCACCTACCATCAGGAAAGCAAAAAGCCATTCATTTCTCTAATGATCCTCTCCCTCCTCCCTTTCAAACTGACAATCTCTCAGCAAAAGAAAAAATATAGTTAAAAATAAGCCAATTGGATAGGGATGGGATACAGTTGTGACTAAGGACCAAAAGGAAACTGGTACACATGGGGATCAAATCCATAAACTGTTTTCCTTAGGATAAGCCTCAACAGCCAGTGTTACACAGTGTTCACAGTAACAAAAATATCACTACGGATAGTTCAAATTAATGGGAGCCAAAAATCTGAGTTCACACTGAGTACTCCCAAGTCACCTCATTTCTGTACATGAAACCAACATTCGAAATTTCTAGTGCATGTTAGCATATATTTGAAAAGTATTAGAAGATATTCACTAATATAGCACTTGCTAGTAAACCTGGGTTTATGCTATGTGGGGACCTTGGTCAATTCAATAAACTTCTTTAAAACTTGATAATCTCTATGTTAAGTTATCCCTCAGAAATTGTTCTATTAGGGAGAATAACTCATAAGGGTAAAAAACTCAAGATGGTGGTTAATGGATTCACAGGCAATTCATACCTTTCCATAAGGGACACCTGGTAGTACACAATGCATCAGAGTCTCAAACTCTCAAAGACACAAAAGAGCCACAGACTCACCTTACAAACTGATCTCGTCCACCTACTGCAAACTGGTGGGTATTAGCAGGATTAACATAGATTGTATACAGTCCCACTTTCTTCTCCTTCTCTTTTGTCACCACCAGTTTCCTTGAAGAGTAGAAAAGCATAAAAGTTATATTCTTCAAAAGATCCAGATGGTCACAGCAAGTGAGAGCAGAGAGAGTAATGCAGACATGGCTAATATTCTTATTTTCATTTGGAAAAAAAGAAAAAAGTGGTTATGGTTGTTCTAAACACAGGAGGAAGACAAAAACCGCCTTCACATATATTTACTACTACTTTGGGGATGGAAAAAAAAGTAGTGAAATCATTTTCTGGTGTTCCTCAAGAAGTATAAGTTAAAGGTATATGAAAGTATAGCTCCTCAAGTAGTCTGTATAGCTGGAGTCCAACATGATAACCAATCATTAAACAGACAATACTATCCACATCTTCCCATCCCTCATTTATAAATACATGTTCTCAATCATCTGGGAGCATGGAGTGAGGGGAGCATGAATCACAGAGTGGACATAAAAGACCTTTAAGGTCAGAGTCTATCTCTTAGATTCCAGAAGAATGTCACTTAAAATTTAGTGTTAAAAATGCAGAGAAATGACAAGCTATAGTTTTCTAGCACAAGGGCAATTCAAAGGAAAATAGCATTCTACTTCCCTTATCCGAAACAAGTTAAAAGAGGAAGTTCTTATGAAGATAGCTGTTCTTAAGGCTGGAAAATAATTTCTAAATTATTCTTCTAGTTTACCACAAAAAAAGGGGGTGGGGGAGGTCCTTAGAAGAGCATGGGGCCCTGAGGAAACACTATGAAATTCCAGAGTTTCAGAAAATTCTGGCTTTCAGCTATAATTTGTTCCAGCTTAAGGGTAACACTAAGAATACTTTCCCAGATCTAAGTGTTCAACCAGTCAAATATGACATCATAAAGATTAATAAATTTACGGAAAAGGAAAGACAGGAAAAAAAAGGAACTGGTCTTTAGCTTTCGTTTTTAATCTAAGGTTTTGCTCATTTTTGGTTGCTATGAAAACTGAAAGAAATATAACCATGACAACAAGTTTCTTGTAAAGAAACAATTTTAGCATCCTCTCTGCATGGTCAGTCACTCCAGCCTAGACCTGCTCTAGGCAAAGTGGAGAGATTTTATTTGATTTTAAAATCTCTATAGCCTTCCATCAAAAGAATAGTGTATAAAAGTCATTAAAAATTAATGTCATTACAGACAACACACACATACACACACACCCCTCAAAACAATAGGCAGAAAATATCGAAAAAAGAATTTCAGGAACACAACTAGCAATGGAAAAGAGGTAGCTCTGTCAGGTTTTAGACAGGGACAAGTAGTAGGAGCAAAAGCTGCTCCTTTTCACAAGACCATCTTATTTCCTCAGCAATTTGGATTTTCTGGAGAGGGTCGGACAAATATAAAAGTATGAAAGCTAAATGAAAAAAGTGTAAGAATTGATTATGAAGTACCTGCTCCACTGTCATATAATCCTGAAAAAGAGCTCAATCTTTCCATGTCTCAACGTACTCACCTAAAACAAGTAATTCTCTCTCCCAATGTAAAATGCACAGAGTATCTTGAGCTCTCTAGGGAACACGTAAGAGTGGCTATAAAAATAATTAATCATGGCAAAGGAAGGCAGCATATTAAACCATATAAAATAAATTACCAAATTTTGCCTTAAAATTTGTAGTTTTTTAATGAGCAGGTATGTTACAGCAAAAATGGAAAAATAATTATAGATCAGACCAAAGGATTCCTTTGAAGAATATCTGAAACTGGCTTCCACTAGCTGAAGGACTATCTACCCACAGATCCAAATCCAACTCTTTTTCCTGAGATGTTAGCCAATTTCACCAGCTTCCAGAGACTCAGCTATCATATACACAAAAGAAAAATTCCCTTATGCCAACTTCACACAATGCCTCTGAGATAAGCAGATGTCAGGCAGGCATCAGCTTAACACACAAGGATAGCTTAAATTTTCTGGCCATGACCTTCACATTCAGTCCTCCCACTTCATTCTAGCCTTCTACCACTTTTACAACCCCTAAAACGAAATCTCTTTGAAGGCTGTCTCTTATTTCCCAAATCCAGAATTTGGGCCTCTTCCTACTGTAAGTTTCTCCTACGTTTCCCCTCTTAGTTTCTAGTCCCATTGGTCATCTCTCAGCCAGATTTTTCTGCCTACATCATTTCATTCCAAATTCAATAATCTGCCAAAGTTATCTGCTCTTCCCATCACTAGAACCAGATTCCCAATTCCTTGTGGCCTAACAGTAGTTTTCCTCAGACCCTGATCCACAGAATATGATCTCATTCTGTTTCACAACTTTCTCTACCAGAACAGACTAAATAAACTCTTACCATTTTTCCCATCTTTGCCCTTCCCCTCCTCTCTTGAAAATTCACTAATGTCCCATTATCATCACAGAACCATAGAACTTTAGAACGGATAATAACACCATTCAGTTCAAGAGAATAAATGGTTTTCTGAAAGCTAAATAACTGCAGGATAGTACTAGAAGGCAGATCCCTTGTCACCCAAGCCTGTTCCCTTTCCAGTATAAACCCAGTATCTCTCAACCCTCATGCTCTTGAAGAAAAGTTTATATAAGTAACCACTATATCCTTTCCGCAAACCTAGAACATTTCCTTCATTCAATCAGTTTTTTAAGTTCTTCCACTCCCTAGACAACTTCTTCTATACTTATATCTAATATTAATCAGTCTTAAGATTATGTTCTCTAAATTAACTTGTCTTTTACATGTATGCTACGTAAATCAATGGCATCCCTTATTCAACACTGGTATTGACATTCGAGATTTGTCATTATAATTTTTAAGACTAACAAGACAATAAGTACTCTAGATGATGCACCAATGAGGTCATGGTTAAACAGACTGTAGTATGCCAATGCTGTAACAGATATGTCATGGTTAAAAATGAGGTAGTCCTTTGCAGTCTGATGGAGAAAAAGCTCTAAAATACATGCTAACATGAAAAAAGAAAATTGCAGAAACATGCATGTTTCTATACACATACATGTTTATATATGTATACATAAGTATTCCATTTATGGGGAAAAGTGTAAATGCATATATTAAGATACATAAAAATATACAAAATTCAAAAATTTTAACAATGATTACCAGTAGCCCAAAAAGTGGGGGGCAGAGGAGGTGTGCATGAGGGAGCGTTTACATTTTGTCCATATATTTTATTATTTGAATCTCTTACGTGAGAGAGACACAGATGCAGACAGACAGACACACACACCCACCCACCCACAAACCCACCTACCCACCCACGACTGCCTGGATCCAAACAAGATGCTATGATATCACACAGCTAAAAGGGATATAATTTATCCCATAAGTTTTAAATTCATGTAAAAATGAACTATGATATAATAGAGTTCTACTATAGCTACCAATACTTTTGTTCAAAATTTATCATTTACTTGTTTACATATTTTATAGGTAACTGAACTGATAACTACATAGGACCATATCTCTAAGCTGCTTTGTAGAGTAATATGCTTCTTGTGGAGAAGTTAAGTTGTACCTAAGTGAATAGAGTTATTAAAGCCCACATATAAGATAACTGAACCTTGCTTTAAAAATAAAGGTAGACTGAATAATACTTCACTGCTGACAAACAGACAAATAAGAACAAAGAAGTAATGAATTCCCCTAACCCCTGATCTGCTTCTTATCACAGGCACAAAGGGACCATTCTGATGGACCAGAAAGTTGAGCATTACCTAGGCCACGTGGAATATTTTTGAGGCCAAGAGATCCACTTCTGTAAAAATATGGTTGCTATACTTACGAAGCTGGTCTGTCTTGTCTGAGGTCAATGGTGAAGACAACTGCATCTTCACCTGCAGATAGGAACGTACAGGGAGAGTCTGGTTCCAGGGCCAACTGAAAGAGAAAAAAGGGAAAGGATGAGGTTTTTAAAGTTTAGAATTAGAGGTCATTTATCTTTAGGAAGAGCTGCATTTAAAATGCCTCATCAAAAAGTAAAAAAATAAAAAAAAAATTTTTAAAAAAAAGGTCTCATCTAGAAAAATGTCTTTGTAAAATCTCAGGAAAGGAGATAATTTAATAAGCTCACCCTCTCTGGCTCCGTGTGAATTACTTACAGCTTATTTACTCTATACTCTTATTTACTCTAAGTCAAAAGGACAGCTGATTAGCTATTTTAACTAAGTACCCAAAGGTTGTAAACAGTGCTACTAAAGGAAAACATTAGCCATTAGTGCTCATTCTCAAATTAAATCAGCTCCGCACCCTCAGGTGGGAAGAGAAATGGCACCCAAGTTTCATTCCCTACATCTCAGTTCTAAAAATTAGTTACCTAGTGGGTTGGAGGTATGCTTAAGATTCAGAGAAACAGGTAATTTCCACATTGCCAGAGCCATCTAGAAAAGGATACTCTAGGTCCAACTATGTATTTACTTAGGCTTTGTAAGAAGAGAGGACCATTCTCTTTCCATGGCATGAAAGAACTTGGTACCCACTCTGAAACTAGACAGCTCTTAGCTCCTCACTGACTGCCACCGTGACTATTTGGCTTATATTCCCTGGTCAATATAGAGCTTCCAAAAACAGTGCTGTTTGTACACTAAGAGTTGTAAGCAGAAAAGCTGAAGTTCTTACTTACGAGAAGCCAACCACTAGCACCTTGGAGTTGTTAATAAGATGTTCTAAATATGATCAGAGTAAAGTTTAAAGGTTTGGAAGGCCTAGGAGACCTCAAGCATCTCCAAACTAAACCCTTGGCTCACCTTAGGGATTAGGTATAATCAACTAAATACTGCATGTGTAAGATCTACAGATCTCTCAAATACTTGTTTTCCGAGAAGTTTAGGGTGGTGGTTGCTTTTCTTCCCTTCCAATCTACAAATCTTAGAACTGAAAGGAGGGAGGCAGGTGACCACACAAAGGGGACACAATGAGCAGAGATAGGAGAAGGCCTTGGCTGAGATCCAGAGGTACTGGATTTCACATCCTTTGAGTCAAAGGCTTACTTACCTTGTGGGACGCTCCCTTATGTTGGGCCACACGCTTTGTATTCTTGCAGCACTGTGTGGCAGACAACTCTGCTACCCGCACCTGCCCATCACGGGCACACATGGCCAGGGTGGAATCACCACTGTTAGGAAGAAACTTGGCCTGGTTGTTAAGAATAAAAAAAAGGTCATACAAGAAATTGAGGTGAATTTTGAGAGGAAAAAATGTGATGACAACCCCAACTCACCCCCTTTTGTTACACAACAGCTGGAAATTTAGCTTTCCTACTCTCACATAATTGGCTAAAGTCCAATTCCTTCCAAGATTTAAAGGAGACGAAAAGAAAAAACTTCTCTGATGTAAGAGAGCATTTTAGTTGACTCTGGAAGGTTAAGCAGGTATAGAATAAATGCTCAGGTGAACTAGAACTCTACCTACTAGGGGAGAAAAGTAAGGAAAAAAAGGAGGAAACTCTTGATTCAGGAAGCAAACACAAATTCACTACAAAGGAAAAGAAAACGAGAGAGGATGTTGGGGGAGGAAAGAGAACTTACTTAGGAATAAATGGCCAGAACCAGTATGATTTATTGGGCTGATGAGTAAAACCTCTAGAGAATAACAACATTAACTAACATTTATCAAATGTTTATTAAGTACCAAGCACAGTACTAAATGCTTAGCTTCTACTTATTTGATCCTTAAAATTCTGTTATTAGCCCTATATTATAGATAAATTGAAGACAGAGGTTAAATAACTTGCCTAAATTCACAAAGCTAGTAAGGAGTAGGGCCAGAATTTAAACCCAAGGAGTCTGGCTCAAGTGCCTCCTACCAGGGCACATGTATAGTTAAGTACCTTCCTGATGATTTCCAAGCACCCTACTTATCATGAGACTTCTGACAGTCTTTGTGCTCAAGAAAACAAAAGGTTGCCATTGGTCTTTCAGTGTATTTAGCTCGTCTAGAGTATCATGGGAGCCAAGGTAGGACTGAGTTCTGATGTCTAATTCCTATGACTATCAGCTACCACTCCAGGCAACAGCTCAGGTTTGTGTAACTCATGCCTGATTTTCTAAATAGCTATTTGGCTCCCTTGCCTCACCTGGAAGACATTGCTTTTGTGGCCACTCTCAAAGTCCAGTACCGGCTGCCGCCGCACCCAGTCCCAAACCACCACTTTCAGGTCATCGCTGCCACTGGCCAACCAAGTTCCACGCTGGTTAAAGTGCAGAGTATTAACACAACCAGTATGGCCCTCAAGCCCATGCTGCAGGCGGAAACGCTGCACAAATACTCTTGCACCACAAGCCTCATATACAAAGCGGGCACTTGAACCCAGCTCCCGCTCCCGAAGGGCTGGAAGGGCTTGCCAGCGAGGTCGGGGAAGGGCTGATGTTTCCGAGGACACCCAGTCCTCCAGGGCCCGCTCATCATCTGATGAGTCCTGGTCACGGTTGGCCCGCTTGCGCTGTACACGACGCCGAGGATGCTCTTCTTCCTCCTCCTCTTCCTCCTCCTCTTCTTCTGAGCGATCATGGATTTGATTTTCATCATTGATGGAGTAATGGCCAGTGTCCTCCATGCTGTCAGAGTCTTTGTCTTCACCTGAGCTCTCTGTATCTGTGCCTCGACTTTCCGTGCTGGTGCGGTTGGGGCCACCATCATCCCCTGTCAAGCTCAAGCTGAGGTCTGAGGCCTCCACTTCAATGCCTGAAGATGTCTCCCTCCCCTCTTCAGCTCCAGACATCTCTTCTGGACTGCTAGACAGGCTTCCTGCATGTAAGTGAAAAATGGGTAGGTGAGAGGAAAAAAGGAAGAAATACAAAAGTGATCAGAAGCATTTTCTCTCCTTAGTCTAAGAAATTATCATATGAAAAAGCCCAGAAACCAACTTTGCTCAAAGAGTTTTCATTACAAATGCTTATAGAGAGTACCTTTTGAGGGGGAATCTTGTAAAGGACAAGAAATTTAAACGATTAAGACCAAAGCCACACATGAATAAAGGTATTTCAACAGAAGTGAAGAAATGCAGAACCTAAGATTATGATAAATTCTTGAAAGGCAAAGCATTGGCAGATTTGGATGAAAGTATGCTTGATACAACTACCTTAGGCTCTGTTCTGCTGGATGGGCATCCATTAGTTACAGCAAATAATTTAACTAAATATAAGAAAAAGAACAGCCATCCTCACAAGAGGTAGCATAGCCATCTTCTTAGAGAAGGATGGAAAACAACTGATTAAAATCACTCTGACAGTGGATGTGGAGTTGAACTTTTTCCCACCTAAGAAAGCACCACTACTACTTTCTGCCTCCTAAATCCTAAAGTTTCTTTCCCCAATGTCCTAAAAGTCCACTAAGAATCCAGAAGGAAGTAGAAGTGACAAATGAGAATTGTGATCATTTGAGTGGGTTCTTGCTCACTTTTTGCTAATAAATGTATTCTTACTTCCATTAATTAAATAACTTTAATATTATTTTTAGTTATACAAACTGTTTATTGAGACAAAGTTCTATCAGGAAGCTACATAAAAATGCTAAAAAGGAAGGGTACTATAGTGGTACCTGAGAGAAAAGTTCATCATCTTTAGGTCTGCCATGTTGGTAGCTAAAAAATAACTGGGTCATTTTGAGTGATATAGTCCCTTCCAATTAAATACTGCATTCTGCTATCAAACAACAGCCAAATCATATTCCAATAAACACTTGGCAATGTTCTAGACCACAATTTCTAGCCTAAGGTCAAGGTGTGAAGAAAGGATGGGGGAAGGAGAATTTTAAACAATGCTCAAGGCTTTCTTTCCTTAGATGACTACGAATTTTATCTTTGCCAAAAGTAAAGGCTGTTAGGAAACGCAGACCAGCTATGGATGACTCTGGTATGAGCTATTCAACTCTAATACTACACTGATGTTTAAGGATTCGACAGATTGAAGCACCTTATTGCTTAGTCATCTGGATTACAGCAGTAATTTCTGAAACTATCTGCAGCAATAAAACCACTTTCCAATGAACTCTTAGGCAAGACCCAATAAAGAAAACAGGTTCAAATACTGATAGAAGGTTGGGAGACACATAAACAAAGCTCTCTTCAAAAAGCATTTCAACTAAGAACACAGTGTGAAAACAAATGGGCTAAGAAGAGGAAAAGTGCAGCAATTTGTTCTGAGGAATCACATTTGTTGAGACTGAAATATATGCTGAGAAAGATTAATAGTATGGTTTTCTTTGTTTTGTTTTTGTTTCTAATAGTATGGTTTTTTTAAATGCAACTGGATTTAAGATTGGGAGTGGTGAGAAGAGATAAAGTACTACACCTACCACTTCAGGTGGAGAAGGAAAAATAAAACTTCAGAACTCCTAGCATTTATTGTTAAAATTATGATCAACTTTGGGGGCTCTATCACATTAACATAAAGGCCAGAGCATATCACAAGCTCAGCAAGAGGACCCTATAGTCAATGGCCAGATCTAGCTCAAGGGTTGGTAAGTTTTTTCTGACAAAAGCCAGGTAGCCATATGGATCTCTGTCACAACTATTCCACTCCACTGCTGTAGCACAAAAGCAATCATAAAGACTATGTAAATAATGGGGCATGACTGTGTTCCAATAAATTTTATAAAAACATTGGCAAACTGGACTTAGCCTGCAGGCCATTGTCTGCCAATCCCTGATCTAGGTAATGGCCAAACTCTAAATCAATTGTACACCTCAAACCCCTGTACAACCCCATGTCTTGCAACTAAGTCCAGTGAAAAATCTGAATCACCTTCCTTTACAGAAGATGAATAAATAGTGGTAAGAAAAAGGAGGCACTAAAACAGCATGTTGAAAAATCTCATTTTCCTTCCTCAATTTCATTACTCTGCCAATCACATCGACTAGACTTTAGCCTATTATCCTGCCTTGCAAAGTACTGAGGGATGGACGCTGTGCTGCCCAAATATATCATCCATTTGAAAGACATTTCTCTAGTTTAGAAGTTGGCTCAGAGTTGAAGCATTGGTAGCATAACCCAGGTAGTAGCTAACTTTATCAGAATCTTGATATCCTGCCTTGAAATCTGCCCTAGACCCATTGATTTAACACTTAGTAGCAGCAGCAAAAGGTGGAAGGAAGGGAAGGAGGGAGGAGGGAGAAAGGCAGGCCGGCAGGATCAATTCTAGTTGTTTTACCTTATAATTTCATCTCTCCTCTAACATCTCTATCAAACTATGATCTATCATGGAAAGAGACTTCTCATAACTAGGGAACCTCACCTTCCCAGCCACTCCTTTGTTCCCACCATCTTTATTAACAGCATCTCCTAGGTTTGATCCACCGTTACTACCTTTCAGAATTCCAAACCATCTGACCTCTTAGAGGCACAGTTCTATTACTGATTTTCTGAAAACAATCAGATAAAAGTTGAAGGAGCAAAAGTACCAGACGGTGCAAGGTGTTTCCTGTGTAGTTTCCTGTACTCAAAACAATACAAGAAGGGTTCGTTCTTAGGAAAGGTTTCCCTCCCTCCACTAAAATCCAAGTCTCCACTCTCTCTAGGGGAAGAGAACCTCAGCTGATAGCAAAAATAGCTTCTCCTTCATTTTGGCCCCTTACCATTAGCTAAGTCTGTTTTGCCATCTGTGCTGCTCCCTTTGCTGGACATCTTGAATGACGTTTACTGTAGCCAGCCTGGATTTGGAAGAGGAAGAAAATGAAACAATCATGAAATAATCTGGAAAAGATGATAAAAGGAATAATGAGATTTAACAATGTATAGCCTTTGTCATTTTTATAAAAATGATTTTTGTGTATGTGCTTAAACAGGGCTTCTTGGCTGAACATCATACCAGATTCCCTTCCCCCCGCTCCATGTATAAACTTTGTAAAGAGACAGACATATCTTTGGGAAGTCAACTGCAATCTCTTTACTTTACTCACTGAGTAACTGGTAGTGTTTTTCTCAGATGGAAAAGAGGGAACTGAAATAAAACCTGGAACAGCAGGCATGTATCATGTGACAGGTACTGCAAGAAGAGAGCCTTAACTCAATACAAAAAGCTAGCTTCAGCACTGCCCTCTAGGCAAGAATCTTCCACTGCTAATATTAGTCATATGTATCCACAAACTCTATAAAACACTGTCTTCACAACATGAAGAGGCAGGTCAGACTATATCATTTTACACAAACCGACAGATCAAAGAAATCAAGCTCAAGGAGTAAGAGCTTGGGCTTTATGTTCACTCACATGCCTAGCTTGAAACTTATGGGCAACGATATTATACGAAGTAGAGCCTAATTAGAACTCAGAAGCCCCCTACCTAAGAAAGAACATAAAGGGTCCCCCCCGCACTTACGACTAATAATTGTCAGTCACCAAATGCAAAACTGAAGAAAAAGGTGACATTTCCATTAAACCATCTCAGTCTATTTCATAAAATGACAATCATTATTTCACCTAATTCCACTAACTTTCGACAGATCTGTCTTTCTGGCAAAGCCCTCACTAGGAATCAGCTTTTTTTTCTTTTCTGTCACTGTAACACATTATTTTTTCAGGGCCTCACTCCCCTAGAGCAAAGAAAAATATTATGTAGACCAGAATTTTGTTAAGCCCTTTCACTGCCTTGGACAAAAGACACTGGGTAAAAGATAAAATATGATTATGACTACAATCCTTATACCCAGGCACTCTGGCCTCTCATCTTTCAAAAGCCTTTTCATTCCCATAATTATCACAGAACCATCCCCATCCTTATCCTTATCTCCTCCTTTCCCTTACAGAAATCCAAAAAAAGTGTCCTCTGCCAAGAGACAGCTGCCCAAAGCTTACTCATAGTAGGCCTAGGCAGAGGAGTGGAAATAATGCAAGAGCAAGACCAAGGCTGAATTTGAGGGAGGAACACCTGGAAGGATGATGATGAAAGATGAAGCCAAAAAAAAAGAACAGATTTGTGAAGCAACATAAAGGAAAACAGTGAAGAGCTGTTTGCAGAGCAACCTGTTTTCCTCCTACTTCTCTGATATATTTTTGTACAGCATTCCTCACATTGCACTTGTTTTTCCCTCTTAGAAGTCCCTGTTTATATTCTTTAGTATCTCAGCAATATCTTCTTACTCACATAGGGTTTTAATTAATTACATTAATTGCAAAAATGGGGGAAACTGCACTACTGTTAAGATTAAAAAATAAGGTCATAAGCTTACATGGTCAATTGGGAACACATCTAATGTCTTCTCACCTTCAGAATCAAAACTGTCAACCATACTATATTTCTCACCCTACTATTATCCACTCTCAGAGAAAAAATCAGCTCCAGAGAACCTTTCTCAAAACTGAATCTCATCAACTTCTATAGAAGCCCGGACTGTCTGAACTTTAGACTCACTGGCTCTAGAAAACACATTTGTTTTCCCAGCCACCATGGCCAGGAGAAAACAAAGCCTAGTTAACCCACACCCAGAGGCTGCAGACCTCATCTTTTGGAGATACTGGTTTAAGGTTCTTGCAAGAAGAGATCTCCTCTTTGAGGAAAAACGTTGACCAAATTTATTGCTAAATTCAGAAACAGAGAAAACCCTGTGAATGCTTATGTCAACTCTGTTTAATCAGTAAGTCGATAGGCAGATAGCTTCTAAAGATCGCATTTTAGGGGCCACAGAATTTAGCAAAATTGTCTTAGACTGAAAATTTAAAGTCCAAGACTCTAGTATCAGCTAAGCCATTAACATATGTTGTGACCTTAGATGAGCTGCTTACTTGTCTCTGGACTTCATTTTCTTCTTTTGTACAATAGTATCAGTAATTCTGGAGATGGTAAAGGTAAACAGAATTACATGTTAAAACTTTTGCAGAAGGATGCTCTAGAGCAGTGGTCTCAAAACTGATTAATAAACTTCCATCAGTGAAAACTCTGAGCATGAACTTTCAATATGTGTATACATACAAACATTTAATCAATTCACATTAAATATTAAGCTTAATTTTTCTAGAAAAAATAGAAATTTCAACACTTTTTCTGTATACCACTGGATCATCTTCTATACCCCTTGGGGTGCATACATTCCCACTTCAAGGGACCACTTCTCTAGAAAGCCAAGAACAATGACAATAGTAAAATTCAACTGCTTAGGGGGTGAACTGTTACTCTTATCATATAAACTCCTCAAAATGAAGAAATTTAAAACACTCTCAACTCTAAGGCAGGAATTAAGAGCCTAAGTGCCCACATTAAAGCAAGCTAAGATGCTATGACTGTCTCAAGTATAGGGGCCACTCTAGAATCTCATCCATCACCAAAAATACCACCTTATTTGTAAACTGAGGTTAGGGACCATACTTGACCCAAACTATCTTCCTCATTCTTTAATGCACTACATTCCCAACAAATGCTTGATTAATTTCCAGGTAAAATCTAGTCCAGAGCAAACCAATCTGAGCTTGGAAGAGTTGATGAGCTCACTGCCCCAGGTAGCTGGGGGAGTTTAAATTAGATTGGCTCTACTGCCTGTACTCTAAAAATAACTACAATCCCTGTCAAACTGAAGGTTAAAGCCTAAGCTATTGGGGGATGGGAGAAAAAGATGCAGGTGTCATTTTAATTTCTACCTAAGAAATTCCAGTGATCTGAATTTTTCTTGTCTTAATTTAAAAAGGCCTTAAGTTTTTAACCAAATACATGACAAAATATTAAGTAATATTCTGTAGTCTATGAAAACATAACTTTACCTTACCTCATGCCCAATAGAACTTCATCATCTAAATATTAGTCCTGGATTCCTTTACTAAGATCTAAACTCATTTTCAGTGAGTTCCCATGTGTTACATAATCCCAAGGGAGTTAGTACAATAAGTAAGCATACTCTGTCAATGTCTCCCATTTAAAATTAATGGGACTGCTTCCTTTCCCTAATATAGATAAAAGATCGGTATAACAGACTATATATATTAGGACAATAGGACATCCGAATGCAAAAACATATATACAAAAAACTTAATTCCTACATTTGTACAGTATACACAAACTAACTCGAAATGGATCATCGGTCTAAATGTGAAAGCTAAAATAATACAACTTCCGCTAAAATAATACGACTTCCAGAATAAAACAAAGGAGATAAGCTTTATGACATTGGGTTCGGCAAATATTTCTTCGGATAGGACACACATACAAAAAAAACACAAACCATCAAAGAAAAAATTAATTAACTGGATATATAGAAATTAAAAATCTATTCTTCAAGAGACACGGTTAAAAAAATGAAAAGATGAGCTACAGACTGGAAGAAAACATCTGCAAAAAACATTTAATTAAGGACAGCAACCAGAATATATTTAAAATCTCTCACAACTAAATAATAATCACTTGAAAAGATGTTCAACACTATTAGTCATTAGAGAAACAAAAATTAAAAACACAATGAAAATCCTTTACACACCTATTAGAATGGTTAAAATTTTAGAAAGCTTACTTTATCAGGTGCTAACAAGAAGTAGGACAACTAGAATTCTCATACACTGCTAGTAGAAACGCAAAATGGTAGTCACTTTGGAAAACAGTTTGACAGTTTCTTATAAACATACTTACCATACAACCCAGAAATCCCATTCACGCATGTTCTCAAAAATGAAAATATATGTCTACCCAAAACCTGTAGGTGAATGTTTTGGTGGCTTTATTTAGCTTCATCAAAAACTAGAAACAAATGTTCTTCAGCTTGGTCATGAATAAAACAAACTGTGGTCCATCCACACAATGGAGTATTACTGAGCAATAAAAATGAATGAACTACTGATACACAGAGCAACACATGTGGATTTCAAATATATCATGCTAAGTAAAAGAAGCAAGATTCAAACAGCTACATAATATGATTCCATTTATAGGACAATCTGGAAAAGATAAACTTCAGGGACAGGACAGATCATTTGCTTGGGGTTAGGGATGGGGGAAGTGGGCATAAGAAAACTTTTTGGAATGGAAAATGTTCTATGCCTCATTCGAGGTGGTATTGCATGACTATGTAATTGTCAGAATCCACAGAATGGGTCACTAAAAAAAGGGTAAATTCTACTGTACATATATCATATCCCAATAAATCTGGCCAAAAAAAGAGAGAGAGAGAGAAAGAGAGAGAATGAGAGAAGGGGAAGAAGGGGGAGAAATCATGCAAAGTATTAAATGACAGATAAAACCCAACAATTAAAAATACTAAATTGTCAAGGCTGTGATTATGAACAGAAGTTACCTAAAGTGGTCAATATGCTACAGTAAATGAGAGAAAAATGTCAGGTCTTCTTATTTAAAAATTAAAGTGCAGAATTATTTTTGCTGCAACCAAAGCTGTCTGTAGGATTTAGCAACAATCACATTTGAGGCAAGATGAACTCGTAAGGCATCCAATCTTATGGACAACTAAGACAATCAGAGGCTTAAAATAGTTCAAAGTCATTCTAGTGATTGCACTCTGTATACTTATGCTTTTCATTTTTATTCTTAAATTTCTCTCAAGTTCATCTTAAGTCCTTTGGAGTCTATAGTCTCTGAAAACTGATAACTCTACCTTACCTCATGCCCAATAGAACTTCATCATCTAAAATATTAATCCTTTATTCCTTTACTAAGATCTAAACTCATTTTCAGTGAGTTCCCATGCATTACATAATCCCAGCATTCTCTCAAGCCAATCCAGCAGTCTTGTCTGGCTGCCTTCATTCTGCAACTCAAGTGCCCAAGTCTCCTACATAGACATCCATATTTACATGATACAAAGTTTTAGAATTTCTTCTGAAACTAAACGGTAATGGTAGAAAATACTTCCATTATTAGTAAGACAGATATCTGAGAACCACACAGTCCCTGGTTCCTCTTGGGAGGACAGATGTCCCATACCACTCATAACTGAACAGTTGTTCAGGGCTGAGATCCATCCAAAGTACAAATTTGCTTTTCAGTCCTAAGTCCCACAGTCCATCTGGAATCAACCAGTCCTACTTTCCCCATGCCCAATTTTTGTTTTCAAGCTGAAAGAGGTTTAAATTCATTCCTCTTACCTTGCTATTTTTCTACTTTACAATAAACACTTCTCCAAGCCAACTTTCCTGACTCCTGCCACCAGCCACTTGCCAGCTTCCTATTTATGGCATTGATTTCCTCTGGGCACCCAGCCACTCTAATAATACAGTGTTTATTAATCAGACAGAGACCCTCAGGCACTCAAATTCAAAGGATGACCCGCGGCCCCCACCCCCCGCCCCAGGAAGCTGAGACTATATAAAACATGTTTATAAGGGAACAGGCCTTTAGTTCTGTGACTCTCTATTAAGTACTTGGAGGAGTTAAAATATACTACACTATCTCCTCTGGTAAACTGGACAGAGGAGCAGAAAGAAATTATGAATGTTTCTGGATCATGGAAATTCATCTCTATTCCTGTTGTGCAGATTTGACAACACAGGGAAACCCAATGTATCACTGCTCTAACCTCCCTTGTTTATCCAAATTAGAGGCATCTGGCACCACCCAGTGGCCCATCTGTACATAGACATCCTAGTAATGCAACAATGTACAAAGACAATACAGGAGCTACAAATATGAACAAGGCAGTTACCATCCTTTTGTAGCCAATAATCAATTAGAAAAAAACGAGTACACAACTATGATACAAGAGATACAAGTATCAGTATCATTAAAAAAGTTATATATGTACACACACACACACACACACACATATATATATATATGTATGGATATATATATAAATTCAGTTGTGGTTGAACAGAGGAATTAGTTTCAGGGAGAAAGGAAAAGCTTCCCTGGAGAAATTAGCTTTCAGCTGGTCTTAAAAGCTAATAGGTAACTTTTAATGAGTAGAGTGACAAAGACATTCCACCAGGACGAGAATGAGAAAAGAGAAGAAAGATGAAAAATCTAATACGTTCAAGAAAATACATGGCTAGTCTGGTTTGGTTAGATGGTGGGGTGTAGTTGATTAGTTAAGAAGTATAGTAGAAGGGTGGGTGGGTGTGTGTACTGAAATGGACAGAAAAAGGAGAAACAAGTTTAAAAGGTATTACATTGCTGAGGTAAGAAGCAATGAAGTTCCTACCTGTCTTAGACTGATGACAGAGAAAATTAAAAGGGGATCAATGTAAGAAACATTACAGAAGAATTAATAGTATTAGCTCAATAAGCTGTTACAAAGCTCAAAAAGTCAAAAAGACAAGTTTGAGTCTGGATGTCCAGAGGGAATCAAGTGCCAAAAATGAGAAGCTGGCACATGGGGGAAGAGATGAATTTGATTTTAATTGTTTAAAATCAAAGCTGATTTTAGACTTACATGGCCTGAAAACTTGAGTAATAAATTACAGCCAGAGAGACAGACTTGGAAATTATTTGCACAGAGAAGCTTCAAAATCAAATACCTTGTAAATAATATCTCACTTGAAAAACAAATAAGTAAATTAAGTACCCAAGAAAGCTCTGAGAGTCCAAGGAAAGAATTTTATGGAATACCTACCCTTAGGAAATAAAGAGAGGGAGATAGAGAAATGCTCAGAGAAGTAGAAGGAATAATGAGGGTGTTAAATGCCTTAGAAGTCAAGAGATAAAAAGATTTCATGAAGGCAGGGATGGTCTATGTTTCAAATGCTACAGAGAAATATAGAAAGATGCACACTGAGAAAAGGCCATTAAGAGTTAGAACAGCTTTTCTATGGGATTACCTCAGTTACAGAGAGAGAATCCTTGTTTTCTCCCTATTCAAGGATTAAAAACGAAATTAGGCCATCTCTTCAGTATAGTTATTAGGTCCATTAAAATTATTTCCTTAAAAAATTCCTTGGCTTACCAATTAATCATAACCTGAGTCCCACATTTAAACAATTCAAAAACGTTTTTATTCCTGCTGTCATTTGGACAGAACTTTTATAACTTATATATGCTTTTTAAAAATATACTGAATTCTACCTTTCAGCTCATTTGCTTCATCAGTTGGCAGAACAGCCATATTTAAAGATAGCATACGGTATAATAGAAAGAAAAGGGCTTTAGTGTCAGTCAGACCCAGGTTTGACTTCTATTTCTCCCACCTACTTTTGAGTGTTTCTTTTCTGTAAAATGGGATGATGCCATTACCCTGCAGAAATTGGTTTTGAGGATTAAAGATGATGTTTGCAAAGAGGCTGTCTGTACATGGTAGCATTTATACTATTTTTCTAGCCTCTCATCTCTGGTTCCAGATTGCATTTCCTAGAGAAGCCTGGGCTTCTTTGCCACACAGCAATGATCCGCCAAACATGGTACAAAACTTAGGACACAGTCTCGAATCTATGAAATCTGCTTACCTGCTCTCATTGGCCTTTTAAAGAATTCAGAGAGCTCTGTCAACATCATCTTTTGAGCACTTTCATGTTCTAAGAACCAGGATAAAGCGATATACCCAGAAACCCACGATATAACCCTCCCACTAAGGTCTTCTTCCTCCAGAAGGTTCAAAGGATAGCTAAGATGAGAACTTCAAAACAATGACCACAGATGATGATAAGAAAGATAAGGAAGTCCTACAACAACTATCCTATGAACAAGGAAATTTGTTCTTCCTTTGGATGAATACTTCCTTTCTCTGTTGATAGTACCAAATGCCCTGTGTTTATAGCTTATTGGTTTTAATTCCAATAACAGTATTTCGGTATGTTAGGAATGAACTCTAACCCTTTATGCTGTCTCCGGATGTAAAGCTAAGGAATTTTTTATAATGGCTAAACCCGTTTATCTCAATTCAAATGATTCTTAAGAAAATCCATTTCTGAGGAAATTCCACTGTGTTTCCACTATGAAATGATTTACCTTTATTTCAGAACCCAGTCCCCATTACCAGTTTTTGCCACTCACATCCTAAATTTTTCTCAAATCGCTGGAAAAGACACTAGAGAGATAAAAGGGTGATACTCCAAAGGTACAATTTACAATGAAATAATAAAGAAAGAGAGGCTAAAAACATCAAGAAGTACCCTCCTACCTAGGTTAAAGGGCAGAATTAAGTTAAAGACATACCTGACATTGTGGCAGTGCTTAAAGTACACTAAAGAACTACAGTCTCTTGGCTACCACTAGAAGTAAATCCTATAGTAGCTTTCCAGATAGCTAAGATAAACCAAGAACAACAACAAAATGACATGTGAGACAAGCATGGATGCTTCATATTAGAACTTGGCCAAACCTCTTTAAACAGTATCTTCAGAGGATAAGAGCAAATACCTAACCTCTCAGATACAACGACAAAAATTTTTTGAGATGACCCAATCCATCAGACATAACATATTTCATTAATAAAATGCCATCTTTGTCATATTAATCACTCACCATGCTCAATTTGCAAACATAGAACAGACTCAGTTCATTAGTTTATCTCTCACATACACTTTCCTGGGGTTAAGGTAGTACTTGAGAAACTGGGCTTCTGGCCCAGAAACTATGCCCTATAGAGGTAGAGATAAAAGACTGCTGTAAAGAAGCAACTAATTCATAAAATTCATCACACACTAATTTTTAAAGAGCTTTCAAGGACTTTCTTCTCACTCCAAAAGAACTGAATCAGTAAACGAGACAGGTAGCCCCTTTTTCTGACCAATTTTAACAGCGATGAAGTTTCTTGGGTACATTCACGAAAATGAAAGATGAAGTTTTCATTTTACTGTATAGCTAACCTAAAATCACTGACATTTGGCCCTGAAATTAAGATATGCATAGTCACTACCTCTATGCCTGTTGCTGATTCAATTCTTTCAGTTGCCTAGGTTCCAAATGGGTAAGGATAAATAACAGATTATCTTGGCTCACTGATAATCTTCTTAAGAAAAAAAAAATCTTAATTCGATCTTAAAAACTAGCTCTAACACCAATGTTAAATAAAGAGCTCTGCTTGGATAACTAACTCTGTCTTTTATAATCTGGACATTTCCTAGACATGTTTAGAATAACTTTTCTACAGTAGATAATATCCAGAAATAAATCTATTTACTGAAAACAATGTTTAACTAGTCACTTCACGATTTTAAAAGCCTGGAACTCATTGACAGAATACAGGACCTAGAGTATGAAACTCTGAAGAGCTCTGTCTCTCACAACAGGGTGCATTTCTATACAATGCCTTCTTATAGCGTCTGTTTGCTTTTGAAATGCCACTATTGTTTTAAACTGGCGACAAAAAAAGCTGCTTTCTTTTAGCTCTCTCTGAAGACAAACTTCTGTCTTAGGTTGATCCCTGTCGACACTAAGGATCATAGCAATGGAACTGAATCTTATACATTTAATAGAGTGCTACATAAAATGTCATGTCAGGCTAGAAATTAAGGTCACAAGTATACCCAGCCTCCCATTCAGCCATAATACTTCCTAATAAGATGTGATAATTCTTATGCAACACCTTGAAATATGAAATAGCTTCGGAAAGATAAGAATCTTAAAGTTGTGGTCTGCAGACTAAGAATATTGACTCATTGTATACACAGATGTCACCTGGAGCCTACTATGTGAACCCTTCCTCGGGGACAGGGGAGGGGGAATCTTAACCAACATACAAAGTAATAAAGAACAGTTACGCCTCTTTCAATATATTTTCTTTTCTACTCTGGCCCAACATAGATCTCCAGATCTCGTAAAAACACAAACAATAAAAATGCAGTCTTGGCCCATCTCACCACTCTTCATCTCAAGGCTTTACCTTTCAATAGAGAGAACTTAGACCCTGCATGGTGGTAATGCTAGTTGATCAACTCTAAGTTGATCACTGGCCTGAATGAATATAGTTGCTTTCATCACAATATAATCAACACTTTAACTTTCACGTGCCCTTACCTACACCAAAAAGATGTGGAAAAAAGCCAATAAGATTAAAAACTTTTCGTCTGTGCTGTCATATTATTAAGATGGTCTAGCTGGGAGATGAAATAAAAAACTCTGCATTCCTAACTCTCTAGCCCAGAGACACTTCATAGAGAAAGGAGACCTTTTCATGGTCTAGTTCTTTGATAATCTATTGATGAAGATCACTACAGAGCCCAACATTTAGAAAAAAATGTATTCCCTGCATGGCAAAAAAGGAAAAAACATACGTAGTAGCTGGACCAGAGGTGGTGAACAACACTGAAGCAGGAAGAAAAGGAATTATAGGCATACCTCATTTATTGTGCTTCCCAGATGTTGTGTTTTTTACAAATTAAAGACAAGACTCTCTACCACCAAAAGGATTACAACTTGCTTTATGGCAATTTTGGCTTTACTGCGGTGTTCTGGAACAGAACCCATAATCTCTCTGATATATGCCTGCACAATACTTGTGTCAACTTTGATCAGGTGTACTAATAGAGAGACCAGAGGAAGGAAGAAATGAACAAAAGAAACTTATCAATGTGTAGTTTAAAAACGTATTTTAATATACATACACCAACATCTAATATTCCTGCTGTCCTGTGGTCATAAACTGAACTGAAGCATGCTCAGAAGACAACCAATCCCAGGTGAGCACCTACAAAGCAAACATCTAAGCTGACCGATTAAAAGCAAATTTGAAAAAATAACCAGGAAAACACATTCAAAAAGCAAAATGCAAATAAGTGTAAACTAACTTAGTCAAAGCCATATCGATGATGTACAAAAAAACAGAGGAAAAAAATTTGTCTATTATATGCTAGGCATAATCTGAGCTTTATATAGGTTCCCTCATACAATACTAACAATGACCTTAAGAGGTAAGTGGTATTTATCCTACCGTTAGAGAAAATTAAGACAGAAGTTTAAGTAACTTGCCCAAGGTCACATGGCTAATAAATCTCAGTACAGTATTTAAACTCAGGTCTGTCTAGCTCTAAAGACTGTACTTTTTCCCTTCATATCTTACTGATACAAATACATACCTCCAATAATAACCTTATTCCAGTTCATAACGAGCATTTTCTAATCAGAACGTCGTGTGAAATAAAGCTCACCAGTGTCACACTCAATCTTTTCCTACTACAAATCATGAAGATATTAAGAATCAGCCAGGCTTCCCTCCCAGAGCCACTCAGCTCTTCTGTCACATCCCACGAACCTCCACCATAGCACTATTCTCTGCTACCAAAACCCAAAAGTCTTACAAAAATTACATTTACAAGTGTGTTCTGACTCCTTCTTTGGCACTTGTCCATGCTGCTGAATGTACAGGATGATTCCTCTGCTGACCAAGAATTCTTCATACCAGCTACAAAAAAGCAGCCACTTTTTTCTACCCAAAAATTACCACTATGTCCTGAAAAGTTGGTGGACTGAACTCAGACACCAACTAAAGAAAGGTAGCATCACTCATCACTCCCCAGTTTTGACTGACAAGCAGCTAAATATTACCCTCTAAAGTGCAAGGAATGACAACGCAAAGCTTTCAAAGAAATCTGATTTGGCAAAAGGCTAAACAGAACTCAGGCAAACTAATTCCCAGCTTTTAACAATGTGAGAAACATGATCTACACAAATGCAAAACAAAATGCAAATGAGGGAAACATTCACTTCTAGGCCTGAGTCATTTGAAGATATACAGCAATAGTTCTGGACAGAAAAAGTCAAGACGCCAACAGCCAATTAAACCCGTAAAAGTAATTTAACCAGAGCTGGAACACAACCAAAAACAATATCCCAATTCTTTTGGAACTTGTGGTAAGAATTTTGTGACTTTAGTGGTCAGCACTTGAGCACCAGGGTAGGGGCTCTATCTTGAACTCAGGAATTTAAATGCCCTCAACTCCTACTCACCTTTCCTCCTTTATCACTGAAGTAGGGCCAAGCTGAGCTCCTGAGAAAATAAGCCTGTAGATTCACTGAAGGACTGAGAAAAATTAAAGTTTAAATGGCAACGGTGTCTCCTCTACTAAACATAATAAAAAAATATTTATGCCTATATTTTAGTATTTTTAGACCTCAGAATTATTTAAAACCAGAGTAATTTATCTAATTCTTACTATTGAGTACATAACCTACAAAGTTACAGAAATAAAATGAACCAGGCAAGTCATCTCCCAGCTCCATTAACACGTAAAAGTCATTTAAAAGGAAAACCTGAATCTTTTCAACCCTAACCCACAACCAAACCTCTCAAAAAGCCACAGAGTCGGGGGTGGGGGTGGGGGCGAATCCTGGAGAGAATGTGATAGCGCTGGGGCCGGTTTGTTTACAGACTCCAGCAACAATCGTGAGTCAGAAATTCAAGCCACAAGATGCTTTCCAACTAACAGGGACCAAACAGGACCGTTCTACGGTGTCCTGAAAGATCTCAGGGTGAAGGAAGGTAAACTAAGAAAATTATATTACAAAGGGTACAAGAACAGCCTGCAACAACTGGCTCCGGGGTTCTTGGACCTCGGCCTTCCGTACAAGGTGCTGGGCCCGAGAACTCGGGATGGGGGAGGGGGCGCATTGCCCGGTGGCCCCGAGGTGACGGGGAAACGTAGGGCGAGCCGCGTCCCTCAATCTAAGAGGGAGAAAAAGCACACACAAATGGGTCACCCAACGAGGGAAGACGTCCCAGTGGATTGTGGGGCAGGCTCTTGGGGGCAACCCCAGGGCTGACCGGAGGAAAGGGCAGCCAGTCCTCCCATCGGAGACTTGAGTCAAGGGAAGAAGACCTGAGCCCTAGGAGCTTAGGAAAGAAGTCAAACCTATCCTGAGGGGGAATGGGCCAGGGTAGAGAGGGGCAGGCCAAGCCGGAACAAGACACGGACCGGGTAGGTCAAAGGGTGGGGGGGGGTGTCCGGCTGGGGCAGTTACAAGCATGTGAGCCGGCGAGGCTCAGCAGCCCGCTTCCCGTTTCGGGTCATCCTTCTGCTAGCAGCTGCTCCGACTGTTCCAGGCCCAGCCGCCCTGTCCACTGCCGCCACCAACGCCGCCGCCATCTTACATTGGCCAGCGGCCGCCACCACCACCTCCTCCGCTCTCTGCGCTTGCGCCTGCGCTGCCACGCTTTCCGGCCCCGTTTGCGACGATGTGCTGGAGAAGACGGAGGCAAGAGTGGTCGCGCGAGTTCACGGCTCCCAACTCTCCTCGAAGGATGCGTAAGGGGCGGGGCTTAAGGCCAACGGAAAACAAGGCGAGGGGCGCGTGCGCATTACCTAGGAGGCGACGTCGTTTTTGTAGTCCTTCGGGAGGCTCGCATCCCTTGCGATATTAAGAACAAACGCGAGTTAAGGCCCTCTCAGAGTTGTGGTGATAATAAAATTCATTCCTAACGGGCAGGCAGGTGACTTCCATTTTCTGCCCGGTTTTTGAATACTGGGACCAGCAGTTCTCGCCAATTTTTCTCTGAAAACCGTATTTCCCATGAAGACGATTTTCTTAAGTGGTTTCTATACCTTTGAGGCCGACTTCCCCCTGAGAATCACCATTTACCCATTTTTAAAGAAGGGAGTCAGAAGCTTGAAGTGCAGCTAAACTACTCGAGACTTTTTCTCTAAAGAGGGGTGGTGTGTTGAAGGTTCCCAAGAATGGACCCAGTGATGTACACTCTGCTTCCGACACCTTAAGGAAGCTGCAGAAGATCCCTGACAGAGTTACTCCCAGCTGCCAAGCTGGGGGATTTTTTTACCAGAAGGCCATGGTGCAAGAATATGACCCCGTCTCTCACCTCCTCTACTGCTACCCTCCTATTATAACTCATGTATTAGACTGTTGGAATAGACACCTAGCTGTTTCGTGTATTTCCATTATTGTCATGCTAGTTCAGCATAAGTCAGCCAGAGTGCCCTTTTGAACTGCAAGGTCATATTTCCCTGCTCAAAACTTCCAAGAGCTTCCCATGACACAATAAAAATGAAAATGGCTTTCAGGGTGGGCCTTCCGTGATCTGGCACCTATTTCTCCCCTATCGACTCTCACGCTACACAGTTCTGCTCAAGCTTTATTGGCCTTCCCCTTGTCACGCCAACCAAAACATGCTGCGGCCTGGGGCTTTTGCACGTGTTCCCTCTTTGGGGAATGTTCATCTTTTCTTCTGATATTTAGAAATGCTAATTATTTTGGTGTACTCTCCTTGTATCCGGCAACCTTGCTAAGCTCACTAATTCTAATAGTTTATTTGTAGGTTCATTTGGGTTTCTACATATCTAATCATAGTATACTAGTTAAGAACACTGGTTTTATTTATTTTCCAAAACAGAACTTTTCCCCCCATCTCTCCACTTTGGCAACCATCAGCTTGTTCTCTGTATCTATGGGTCTGTTTCTGTTTTTTGTTTATTCACTTTTTTTTTTAGATTCCAAATATAAGTGAAATCACACAATATTTGTCGCTTTGACTTATTTCACTTAGCATACTACCCTCTATGTCCGTCCATATTGTCGTAGATGACAAGATTTTATTCTTTTTATTGCTGAGTAATATCCCATTGTATGTACCATATCATCTTTACCCATTCATCTATTGATGGACACCTAGGTTACCTCCATATTGTAAGTAATGCTGAAATGACCATAGGGATGCATATATCTTTTCAAATTAGTTTGTCTTCTTCAGATAAATACCCAAAAGTGGAATTGCTGGGTCGTATGACAACTATTTTTCATTTTTTGCAGAAGCTCCATACTGTTCTTCCATAGTGGCTGCACTAATTTAAAGCCCTTAACAGATCTTTACTAGACTTGCGTTCTCTGCTTAATCAGCTCTCTACTTAAATGCTACGTCCTCTGAGAGGCAGCTCTTGACTATTCCAACTAAAATGGGACCCTACACCACCATCCTTTTTTGTCCTGTTAGTTAAACATAAGGCAGCCATGTTTACTCTGCATTTATTTACTCTGCATTTTTCCATAACATTTTTTACCTGTAACATTTAACCTATAATTATGTTTTTAAATCTAACTGTACTGCTAGAATATAAGCTCTATGAGGGCAGGTTCTTTGTGTTTTTCATCCTTCTAACCCCAACATCTAGAAAAGTGCCAAAGCACAAAGTAGCTATCTAATGCCCTACCATTCTACCTACTCATTCACTCATTCCATCAACAACTATTGAATTCCTACTACATATGAGGTCCTGTTCTAGGTGCTGGAGCTGCAGTAGTAAATAAGACAAATCAAGATTCCTGCATTCATGGAACTTATTTATTAGTGTAGGAGTTGTGAGTATAGGGGGAAGAGAGGGACACACAGATAATATTAAGTTATGGAGAGCACTGTAAAGGAAAAGAGAGCAGGGTGTGCTCTTTTTTATAAGGGATTCAAGGAAGGCCCCTCTGCTGAGGTGACATTTGAATAGAGATCTGAAGTGAGTGAGCCATACATACTGGGAAAATAACCTTCCAGGCAGAGAAAACAGGAAGGTAAAAACAACAACAACAAAAACCCTGAACCTTGAGTGTGCTTGGCATATTCAAAGAATAGCAAGGAAGGCAAAAGAGCAGGTAAGAAATTAATTTGGAGAAACAAGATGGGAGCCAGATGTCTTATGGACTTAGTAAAAAGAGGACTTTGGGTTTTCCCCTAAGAGTGCTAGGAAGCCATGGAGAGTTTTGCATGAAAGAGTGCTATGATCTTTTATCAATGAAGAAATTTACTTTGGTTGATTCTTTGACTGCCTGAAGAGAGGCAAAATAGAAGCTGAAAGGCCAGTTAGGAAGCTATTGCAGACCTACAAGGCTAGTGTTGCAGTGGAAGTGGTTGGAAGTGGTTGGATTCAGGATATACTTTGGGTGCAAGATAAAAAGTCAAGATATCTCAGTTATTTTTTTACTTCAACAGGATGAATAGCAATGCCATTTACTGAGTGGGAGGACAGGAGCAGGTTTGAGGGGGAATTATCCAATTCTAGTTTAGACATGTTAAGCAGCAGATACCTATTAGATTTCCAAATGGAGCTACTGAGTAAACAATTGAAATATGAATCTGAATCTAACAGAAGGGACAATTGGTGATATTGTTTAGGGAGTCACTAAGATAGCCATGGGATGGGGAACACTCACTTTGTTAATGTGGAAGGAAAGAGAAATTGTCTATAGACTGAGCCTCTAATTCTGAGGCACTGGACTAGTAGAGGGCAGAGAGAAAGAAAATCCAGCAAAATTTATTTAAAAGGAGCAACCAGGAAATAGGAAGAATTTAAAAACCAAGAGAGCAAGGGGTCTTATAAAACAAACTTTTTAAATGTTTCCAGAAGGGCACTATAAGCTGTCATTCCTGTTTGAGAGTTTGATGTTGAAAATGACTGAAAATTGACCACTGCTTTGGAAACATGGAAGTTATTTAACATCTTAACAATAGTGATTTTAGCAGAGCTATAAAGATCTTCTGTGATCTGGTTTCTATGCTCACTGCTTTGATGGACACCGCCAAATTAATTGTTGTTATCACCAAATCTTCTCTTATTTTGGGCTTTCCTATTACATTTGAGGTTGTGGTGATCATTACCCCTTCTAGATATTCAATCTCACTGATTTCTGTGACACTATATTCCATAATTCTATTTATATTTCTCTGCCCATTTATTTTTCAAGCTTCTCTTTCTCTTCATTCTACATGCTCTTTCAAAGTGAATTTATTCATTATTAAACTACCATCAACATAGTGATGATTCCCAAGTCTTTATTTCCAACCCAGATTTCTTCAAGCTTTAGACTCACATACCTGATTGACAATGGCACTTTTAAAAAAACAGCCTTGAGATAAAATTCACATACCATACAATTCTCTCATTTAAAATGTACAATTGAATGGCTTTTAGTACACTCACAGATATGTGCAACCATCACCACAGTCAATTTTCAACCATTTTCATCACCTCAAAAAGAAAACCAGTACCCTTTAGGTATCACCACCGCCCCCCATCTTCTCATCCCTTCCAGCTCTAAGAAACCACGAGTCTACTTTATCTCTACAGATTTCCCTATTCTGGGCTTCTGTATGAACGGAACCATATGGTATATGGTCTTTTGTGACTGGCTTCTCTCACTCAGCATAATGTTTTCAAGGTTCATACACATTGTTGCATGTATGCATACTTCATTCCTTTTTATAACCAAATATTTATTGTATGGATGTACCACATTTTGTTTGTCCATTTGTCTATTGATGAACACTTGAATTGTTTCTACCTTTTGGCTATTATGAAAAATACTGCTATAAATTGCACATTCATGTGCAATTTTTATGGGGATGTTTCATTTCATTTCTCTTAGGTATATATACCCAGGAATGGAACTGTTCGGTCATATGATTAACTCTATATTTAATCATTTGAGGATCTAGCAGACTGTTTTTCTTCTAAAGAAGTTATAACATTCTACAGACACACCAGCAATGTATAAAGGTTCTAATTCTCACCATCCTTGATAATACTTGATATCTGACTTTTTGATTCTAGATATCCCAGTAGGTCTGAAGTGTTTATGTCATTGTGGTTTTGATTTGCACTTCTCTGATGACTAACAATGTAAAGCATCTTTTCCTGTTTATTTAACATTGTTATCTTCTTTGGAGAAATTTCTGTCAGATTCTTTGCCCATTTTTAAGTTGGGTTATTTGTCCTTTTATTATTGAGTTGTAAGAGTTCTTTATATATTCTAGATACAAGTCCCTTATCGGATATATGACTTGCAAAAATTTTCTCCCATTCTATGGGTTATCTTTTCACTGTTTTGATGGCGTCCTTTTTAAATTTTGTTGAGTCTAATTTATTTTTTTTTCCTTTTGCTCATGCTTTTGGTGTCATATTTAAGAATCTTCAGCCAAATCCAAAGTTATGAAGGTTTTACTCCTGTGTTTTCTTCTAAAAGCTTTATGGTTTTATTAATTTTAGGTCTTTGGTCTATTTTGAGTTAATTTTTGTACATGGTGCAAAGTAAGGTTTGAATTCATTCTTTTGCATGTGGCTATCCAGTTGTCTCAGAACTATTTGTTAAAAAGACTATTCTTTCCCCACAGGATGGTTTTGGAACCCTTGTCGAAAATCAGTTGACCACATAATGGATTAAAGATCTGAATATAAAATGTGAAACATAAAATGCAAAAAAACAAAACAAAACAAAAACAAAAACCCCATAGAAACTAAACTCATGGACCTTGGACTTAAAGAGGATTTTATGAATTTGACCTCAAAGGCAGAAGTAAAAGCAAAAATAAATGAATGGGACTACATCAAACTAAAAAGCTTTTGCACAGCAAAAGAAACCGTCAACAAGGTAAAGAGACATCCGAATGGGAAAATATATTTGCAAACACCACCTTCGATAAGGGCCTAATATCCAAAATACACAAAGAACTCATACAACTCAGTAACAACAACAACAAAAAAACCCAAACAATCCAATTAAAAAACAAGCAGAGGACCTGAACAGACACCTCTCCCAAGAAGACATACAAATGGCCAAGAAACATATGAAGAGATACTCAACATTGCTATTAGGGAAATGTAAATCAAAACCACAATGAGATAACATGTCACACCTGTTAGAATAGCTAGTGTTGGAGAGGATGCAGAGAAAAAGGAACCCTCATACACTGCTGGTGAGACTGCAAATTGGTACAGCCACTATGGAAAACAGTATAGAGGTTTCTCAAAAAAACTAAGAATTGATCTACTGTATGATCCAGCAATCCCTCTATTTACCCACCAAAGAATTGAAAACCCATATCCAAAAAGATATTTGCACACTGATGTTCATAGCAGCATTATTCACCGTGGCCAGGACATGGGAGCAACTTAAGTGTCCTATGACAGATGATTGGTGAAAGAAGCTGTGGTATATATATATACGATGGAATATTACTCAGCCAAAAGAAGAGATGAAATACTGTCATTTGCGACAACATGGATGGACCTCGAGATAACCATGCTAAGTGAAATAAATCAGACAGAAAAAATTGAAAACCACATATCACTTATACATGGGATATAAACCTAAAATCAACAAATGAACAGGACAAACAGAGACTCATGGACCTGGACAATAGACTAGTGGTTACCAGATTGGAGAGGGGAGGTAGATGGGGTAAAAGGGGATCAAATATGTGGTGACAGAAAGAAATCTAACTATGGGAGGTGAACACACATTGTAAATATATATTTGCCTTACTGTTAAAATGTACAGCTGAAACTTACTGGATTTCGTTAACCAATGTCACCATAAAAAAAAAATTAAAAAAAAATAATAATTTTTTAAAAAAGCAGTTGACCACAGATGTATGGGTTTATTTCTGGGCTCTATTCTATTCCATTGGTATCTGTGTCTATTCTTGTGCCAATAACATACTGTTTTGATTACCATTACTTTGTAATAAGTTTTGAAATTGGGAAGTGTGAATCTTCTTTATTCTTTTTCAGGATCATTTTCTTATTCTGAGTCCACTGTGATTCCATATGAATTTTAGAATGGGCTAGTAAATTTTCCACAGAAAAAGTCAGCTAGGATTGTATTGAATCTGTAATTGCATTGAATCTGTAGATTGTTTGGGGAGTATTGCCATTTTAATGATGTTAGGGCTTCTCCATGAACATGAGCTGTTTTTCCATTTATTTAGGTCTTCCTTCATTCAACAAAGTTTTGTAGTTTTCACAGTATAATTTTACACATTTTTTGTTAAATTTATTTCTATGTATTCTTTTTTTTTTTTAACCTAAGTATTCTTTTTGGTGCTATTATGAATGGAATTTTCTTATTTTCATTTTTGGATTGTTCAATATATAGAAATACAACTGATTTTTGTATATTGATCTTAATGTCCTGCAACCTGAATACATTAGTTCTTATAGTTTTTTAGGGGATTCCTTAGGATTTCCTATATACAAGATCATGCCATCTGCAAATAGTTTTATTTCTTCCTTTCCAATCTTAATGCATTTCTTTTTCTTTCCTAATTGCACTAGCAATTAGAACCTCCAGCAAAATATTGACTAGAAGTGGTGAGAGCTGATATCGAGTTCTTGGTCTTAAGGGGAAAGCATCCAGTCTTTCACTATTAAGTATGATGTTAGCTGTAGCTTTTTTGTAGATGCACTTTATCAAGTTGAGAATGTTCCCTTCTATTTCAATGAATAGCACATCAACATTACCAAACTGAACTCACGTTTGCTCTATTTTCTGTCAAACTCTGACTGCTCCTATTCTTATCTCTTAGTTGACACCACTGTTCTCCTGTCTTAGGTTGGATTCCCTTGAAGCAGAGTCTGAGAAAGGGATTCTGTTCAAGTGGTTTATTGATGGAGTGCTCTCAAGTAAAACCTGTAATGTAGTGAGAGAAAAAGATAGGACAGGGGGAAAAGTTAGACAAAGATATGGGTTAAGCTGATTAGTTTAGCCCCCACTGGGAACTTTTGGCACATAAATGGCACATCTGTCCCACCTTGAGTAAAGGGGAAAGGAATTTTGTATGCTAGTATCATTTGCTGGTAACTTATTACATATCATCACTGATAATACAATCTCTATCAGACTCTCAGCTGACTGCTTTGTAGGAATTGACATTATACCATTGGCTGTGGTGCTGTCTCTGGGAGGGCATAACCTTCCAGAAGTTTCCAGAAATGGCTCCTCTTGACACAGAGGGTAATTCTCAAGAGGATGCAGATGCAAGCTATTAGCAGCTAACACTGAAACTTCCTGGCAAAGGGATCTAGACAGGGTACCAGCAATGTCTACTACAGTCCACCTCTACCATCGGTCAGACACATTTGCTTTGTATATTAAGTTTACTCTATCCAGGCAGTTGTTTCAGTGTTCTGGTTAGTCACAATTTCTGGAGAAACTTACAAGAAGAGGTTCTGAGCCCCTGGACATGTTGTCCTTATTAGGTCATAATAGTTTACTTACTCATTTACAGTTAAAACTGAGTATAGGAAGACCAAGAAATATCCTAGGGTCACATGTGCATCACTTTACTTTCTGCGTTCATAATGTAGCAGCAGCCCTAACTCCTCAAAATGAATTGTCACTTATCCCAGATGATCTGGTAACTTCTTTCTTTGCTTGATAGTTGCTGGCATTAGGAGCCTAAAGTGACCAGATGACAACAATATCTTTGAGGTTATTGAGATTCTTATGTTGTGCCTGGTAGAAACATCCCCTCTTTGGGAACCAGGACCTCCAGACCCACAGAATTTAAAGTTGCAGGAATGGGAAGCACAAATGGGATGATGTTGAATAGGGTCACTCCTATTTCCACCCCTTGGTTCCAGAGCCCATGAATTCTACTAGGGATAAAGCACCCTACTATGGTCATGTAGGTTTATACTCTATTGCAAAGGACAGCACACCATCCTTGCTGGCACCACAAATGCACCTTCAAAAGGCCATTCCATTACTCTGCCAAGTATCTTTGGGATGGAATTGTATTTGGTAGGAACAGCGGATCATACTGTCATGTGCCCACTGCTGCATCTGCTTTGTCATTAAGTGGGTCCATTGTTTCAAGGCATTATTATATAGGACCTCCATGCCAGTAGATCAAACATCTCTTGAGTCCTTGGATGGTAGTACTAGCTGAGGCATTTAGGTTTGATAGGCAAAGCAAAACATATATCAGTCCTGATCAGAATAAATTGTTGCCTTTTTCAGAATGGAAAATGTTCAATATAATCAACTTGTCACCAAGTGGCTGGTTGTTCTTGAGCAGGGGAACTAAGGGATCAGCATTGCTTTGTTGCTGACAGGTTGGTAGCGCTAGCAAAGTCAGCCTTAAGTGAGAGAGGCGTCTTTGCTAATAGGCCAGTAAAGAGCTTCCATATCTGCTACTGGGGTGATTCGACTTATGGGCAAACTGTACAAGAACTGGGACAGGTTAGGTGGTCCTGAAATCATCTTGTTTATATTGGTTATTATTTAGCACTTTTCTGGTGAATACTTTAATAGCTCCCACTCTCAAAGATCACCCAAATGCTCCATGCCAGAACTTGTTTTCCCCATTTTCCTGTCTTGTTCCTCTGGGCCCCTGACCAACTAGCCCACTGACTGTGCTTCATATGTATTTCCTTGCCTCAGGCCACTCCTCTCTCCAGACAAAGTGGATGACCAGGTACATTGTCTAAAGACCTACTCATTGAATTTCTCCTTTGTCTTTCAGGATTACTCTGGATGGGGCTGTTGAGAAGCAGTAGTCCATATTTGGCTTGCTCTAACATATCAAGCCAACCTACCCACAAACCAGACCTGAATTTTTTCCTTCTCTGTCAAATGGTTGAAGGAATTCTTATGTTGCTATAGGTATGAACTAAGAGAAAGGTATCAGTGCAACAGATGTAGGTAATAGGGAGGTCTGGGGCCTCTTGTTCAATTAACTTACTTGTGCCCACCAAGTTTGCTTGGGCTTCTTTCCAAATGTACAATTACTATTGTAACATGGATGGCTGTTGTATCTACCCAATCTTACAGTTTGGTAGGTCTGACAAGAACCAGCTTGTTATATGAGTAACTGGTCAGTCACTTGATATTTTGTGGTCATGCACCAAGTCTCTATTAGAACCTAACAATATGCCAGGAGATGCTTTTCAAATGGTAAAACTTTCTCTACTGCAGATAACATCACCTTATTCCAGACACCTAGAAGTCTGTACTGTGGATTGTCAGAGAATTCACACAGCATCTTTTCATTCCACAGATACCTCTAATACCACAGAATTTTCCAGGTCATATGGCCCAAGCAGGAGGGCAACTTGTATCATAGCCTGGACCTGCTGCAGAGAGCTTTCTTGCATTCCCCTGTACAGAATATGCTGCCTACAAAACTGAAAGAGGCCTACCAAGGCATTGAACTTCTTTCTTGGGGTAAAAAACACAAGATGCAATAACTTATCCTCTACTTTGGAGAGGATGTTGCAGAATGCTCCAGATTGCTGGACTGGTAAACTTAACCAATGTGACAGGGCCCTGCATCTTTGCAAGGTTTGTCTCCCACCTTCTGTAGTGTATGTGTCTTACCAAGGAATCCAGAGTACAGCAGGTCCTCAAATAACATTTCGTTATAACACTGATGAGATGCCAAAGGAATCAAACTCTTGTTTGTACCAATTAGCCTATGGTAAATTGGTTTCATTATATGTCATTTCCCTTAAAGTCACAAAACCTATTGACATCAATAAATGAAGACTTACTGTATTCACTATTATCAGGAATGTCAGCAAACTTTCTGTAAAGGACCAGATAGTACATATTAATACCACATACCCATACCAGAAGCTATGTTACTCTCTCCAGTAAAGAAAACACATCCAATACAGGACTGAAGTTGTACTACTTGCTTAATTTTGCAGAAGTCCACTGTAATCCACCATAGGCCATCCAGTTTTTGCAAGGGCCACACATGTGAAAGTAAATGATATAGAGACCAATACCTTGCATCCTTTTAAGTTTTAAGGGTGGAACTAATCTATCATTTCCCCAGAATGTAAAATTTTTTTATTTACTATTCTGGTAGAGGTGAGAATGCAGTTTCAGGGGCTTCTACTTGGCCTTTCTCTCAAACTACGTCGAATATATCTATTCTGATTATACATTTAGAAACTGAAAAAATGACCATAAAGTGGTTTTCTGGACCAATTGCGAGACAGATTTGGGTAAGCACTTCACTTATTACCTGATCCTGTTACTTCCCTACTGTAATAAGGGTGGAGTGCGGGGTTTGGGGGAGGGGAAGTGCTTTGATGGTGCTTTGAGTCCTTGGTGGTTAGTGTCAATTCAGACCCCTTATCTGTTTTCCAACTCAAAAAATCTGGGTGTCCTTTCTCTAGCGTATGGTTAACTAAGTAAACAGCTCTTTCAATTGCTAGGCTGAGTCTGAGAACTCTCTCAGGCCTAAAAACTGGGCAGAGAACTCTATTTTTTCATTGAAGTTACTGACCTCAATGTTCTGGTCAACCATTCTTGATCTTTTAATTATATTGAAATCAATACCCTCCTTGGCTGCCCGTCTAGTCCCTAAGACCACCCATGTTCCATTAGCCATCTCCGCTTGTACCATGCTGCCCTTATGGAAATCCACCCACCCTGCTTCTGAGAGTTAAGTGTTGCCATTTGGCCTCTGCTATGCCAGAGCTGTCATCCCCACTGCTACTAGGAAAACCAGATGTTAAACAACATCCCCTTCCATCAGCTTCCACCCAGAGACAGATACTTCTAAACTTCTCAAAGATGCTGGTGATCCCTTTTTTAGTGCCTTTCCTTTAAGTTTTTCCCAGGCCTTCCTGAGGGATATAGTCAGCTGGTGGCTTTTCCATAATAATATACATTAATTCTCACATGCTCACTTCCTCTAAACTTTTTGATCATTTCTTGTACAGTCTGTATTCTCAACTTCATTTACTGTGGGCCATCACGTTTCCCAAGCTCCCCAAAACCATCTCCAAAGTATGTTATAAACACCTCATGGGGGCCTTGCTAGGATGTTCCAGTCACAGGAAAATGCCCCTATTATCACAACTTCTGTAGAAATTTGACTCTAAATTCTTAAATCCAAACCACAAATTTCCTTTTAACATACAGAATTTTGGAACTGAGGTACCTCCTTTAAGTTTGAGAGTAGCATGAACACTTCAAATATAGCTTAAACATAACCTTTGTAATGGTTATTTTTAAGTCGCAGAAAATGCAAACTAGAAAAAAAAATAATGTCCTTACAATGACATATTCTTGCTGAAGAAAAAGTTCACTTACAAGCAACCTTCACCTAGGAGGGAGAGACCTACAAACAGAAACATGTTTGGCTGATGGAGCTAACAGAGATTGAGGAGGGCCCCCGAGTAGTGCTACTCAAAGGTGATTAAAAGATATACACTGGTCTGTGAACATTTTACCAGTCTGCAACATGAGTTAGAAATTGAGAGTTTAGAAACTTTTTAGCATTTTGACATTGCTGATATTCAAGTGCCTGATCAGTGGACTTATCCTGATAAATGGGGTCTGGTCAGTTTGGGTGTTAACAAACTTGCGTTGTGGGGAGCATATAGTGTGAACTGCACACTTATCATGGGAAATAGGAACACACATTGGTGTATGAAGAATTGGATATCTATAAAACAAAAAACCTGGTCCTTTACCACAGACAGTATGAGGAGTGCTCCATTCTACCACAAGTCCTAGAATAATTCAAATAATGCTTTTAGAACAGAGAGTCCCTGAGGTCAATTTGTTCATGTTCAATCAAAATAAAAATGAAAACAAATGGCTTGAGAACAAAACTAAAGTGGATGGGGGCATCTATTCAGATTCCTGGATTAAGCCCCTACCAGCAAAAAGTGAGAAATTGTAAATGAAAACTGGCAAGACAGTAGGCACACAGTTTAAGAGGCAGAGTCCTTTTGTGCTTCCCTCCCACCTCTCTCTCTATCCTCACTCAGCTTTTGGCTGGAGCTGTAAGGAGAGAATTTGGGCCATTTAGGCCCACAACAATCATCACAAATCTGTCAGTATGTCTCCCATCTCATGGAGAATAAAGGAGTCTTAGATTTAGACCTGGGCTCTTCCACACTCTGATTAGGAGCAGCAGCTTGACTTTCCCAAAAAGCCTGAGGGCTCAAGAATGATTCCTTCCTTGCCAATACCATAGAACATGTGAGATCTTAAGGGGTGAAAAGTCTTATCCCAGGGGAAAGTGACATGTCAGGAGCTCAAAGTGACTCAAATGATGAATGTGAATTTGCTCTGGTAGTTATTTTCTGTGTGCTGAACTGGACAGCCAGCTGGTCTGACCAGAGTATACCAACATAAGGCGGCCTAGGTCCATAGATCCACTGGCTCCTGTAGAGGAGGGCAAGGTCAGCTCAAAGAAAAATAATTTAGAAAACATGTTAATAATATATTATTAATAACGTGAAATGTTAAAAATCAATACAAATTAAAGGGCTTCCCAGACTGAAATACTCAGAGGAAATGAGGAAAGGCCATTCTCCTTTGCCGAATGAGGTGCAGATCAAGCTGGAGAAAGGGGATGGTGGTGGAATCCAGCACTGCAGTTATGCCGAACTAGTCTAACATTACTCAAGTTGCAGCTTACAGAAGCTGAGGAAGATCAGAAAAAGACCTGGATGAAAAACAGGCCACACTCCTCACTCAGAATATTTATTAGTTAAGAAAAAGGACCTAGGCTGCACCCCAACCCTTTTCCCAAACTACCTCTCTGAATCAAGGGACAGGATTCAAAGGAAAGAGATGGCTCAAGTAAGCCAGAATGTCTAGGGAAGAACAGTCATTCATTTCCTAGACCTGATACTATAATTATATGTGTTTGCCAGGGAGACGGGGCCAGTGAGAGTGGTGGATGGACTAGATGAATGGGAAACAGGATGGGCCCTGCTTTGTCAGTTTGGGCTCAGAGAAGAGTTGGAATAAACAGGTATTTTTTAAAAGAGAGGAGATAAGAGGAGAGGCAAAGGGCAAAGGAAGGTCAAGGGCTGGGTTCACTCAGATCACACAGCATTGTAGAAAGAATCAAGGCAGCAACTTGAATTCTCAGGCTGGAACAGGGAGTAGAGGACTCAGCACCCAGAGAGGAAGGAATACCAGGGTGTCTCTTTCAACCTTACTGTGATTAAATGCAAAATCCTTCACTTCCTTTCCCTTCAGGGAATTCTGAAAGGTCTGTCTGAAGGCAAGATGGCATGGTGACAAACCTATAACTCCAGTCTAAGCTGTTTCTCCCCATTCATTTCCTAAGACTCTGTCCAAGAAAACCATAGAAATAGAGTCACAGGATTCTGTCCCTTTTCCCCAGGTCCGAGAGGGAAAGCAGAGACAAAGCACAAAGACTCTGGGTACAAAGGTGAACATCAATGTGGCCAAATATAACATTACTTTGGAAGAAGGAAGATTCATGCCCCAAAAGGGATGCCTTCCTTCACCTCATAGGTCATGGGACCTTTGCTAGCAGCAGAAATCACAATTGAAAGAGCTCACAAAAATGGCCTGCCCAATAGGTCTAATTCCTAAAAAGACAGAGAAAAAGCCTCAGCCGGTATGGCACAATCTCGGGTGGGATGACAGAGGGCAATGAGCAGACCACTCCTGCAGATGACACTCCTGCCTCAGCTCCCAGTAGTTCTGCTGACTCCAGATGTTCCCCATGACTGGGAAGCGAGGAAAAAAACATGTTGTTTCACATGATCAGACACTGTTCGCCATTGGCACTTGGTGGGCCCGACAGATTGAGGGCATCCAGGTCAAAGTTGAGGCCAGGAGGCTGGAGGAGAGATGAAGGGACTCAGACAACCGCTCATATTTCAGGTCACAGTATGTGAAGGTCCATCCCTAGTAGCCACAATTATCACCTGAGGTAGAACCACTAAAGGTTAAAAAATTCTGGAAACTTGGGCTCAGATTAAAATCTAGGAGAAGATATACTCACCATCTCCCCAGCCAACTCTTTTGGAGGATGGCCCAAATCCTGTAGCTGGAAAATAAGGAGAGGAAATGAGACAGAGAAAATCCCAGAAGAGAATATAGCAGCCGCAAAGAATCTGAGCCATGATCTTTCTGCTTTCTCCCGAGGACTGTATTATGTGGCCTCTCTTATGCTCCCTCCTCCTCCTGGGTTTGGCAGTATGGCCTCCTTTCTAGATGCTTCCTCCACCAAACACCCAAGCGACAGCACCAGCAGGCAGGCAGAGGAAAGCCTTACCTGCTGCATAAGATCCAGCACCGTCTCAAAACGAATTTTCCGAGTGGCCTCACTATCTGCAGAGGTCTCTGCCTCAAACTGCTCACATATCTTTCCCATCACACTGTGCTGCTCCTGGTATTTTTCAAACTGCTCTGGAGGTAGAGATTCCTGGTGACTCTGCAACCATTCTGGATACTAAGGAAAGAGAAAATGGGAGGAGAAGAATTAAGTGAATGATGAGTAAGACGGGACAATAAAATATGAAGAAAAATAAAGTATGAAGGGAAGAAGGACAGAGCAGAAGGAAAAGGTAAATTAGCTAATTCAGAGTGAGAAGTAGCGCTGACTCCAACTAGATCCTCTGGCTTTGCGAGCATTCATGACCATGAGAGGATAGCAAACTTTTTCTGTGAAGGGCCGGATAGTAAATATTTTAGGCTTTAAGGGCCACATATGGTCTCTGTCATTTTTCTTTCCTTGTTTTTTCTTTGTTTTGGATCTACAACCTTTAGAAATGCAAGGAGTTGATCAGACAATGAAAGAATTTCAAATCAGTTTACAGAACACTAGAGCTAAAGGATTTCCTCTTCTACCTTATATATCCTCAGAGTGGTAGCTTTATTCTCTTAAAGACATAATTCCTCTCCAATTCTCTCCACTCCAAATAAATAAACAAAAGAGAAAAAAAAAAAAAACAAATGGACTTGTGTACTCAAATTTCTCTATCTCTGCAGGCTCTAAGCAGACGAAGTAGCCCACAGGAATTGATACAATGGAGAGCAAGGAGGAAAAGCAAAAATAGAAGTTCACAAACCTTTTCTGTGATCTCCTTCAGTGATGGGTACAGCACATCTTTGGACAGTAGGTTCTGCATGATACTCTGCATGATGGGGAGGATGTTCCCTTCCCCATCCCCTTCATCTAAGCCGAGCCCTTCCATGGCCTTGGTGAGTTCCTCCTCTGACATACCTGAGTTCTAGAAAGGACAAGAGAGAGGTGAGCAAGTATAACGTCTCATTGGGATGCTTACTACCCTTTCAGGTGGGAAAGAACATTTAAACTTGTCTGTAGCAAAACAGTGTGTCAGGGACAAACTTGAGATGATACCCAAAAGAGTCCATCTTTGAGACTCTATTGGTGAAGTGTCTGGGAGTGGGCCCCTTGTAGACCCCTACGTCTTCCTCCCCCTCACCTGCAGATCAGTGGCATTTTTAGCTAGTCCACTTAGTGTCTCCTTTAGGCAAGAAGTAAATTCTTGTTGGGAAGTCGCATCACTGCCTAGTAGAGATCAAAAGAGCCAAAGTCATTTAGGAGTTTAACTGTTTACTTATCTAGACTGGCCTGGTTATGAGCTTAGATATGGAGCATTTACTAGTGAGTCACTAGCACTCCAAATCTTTGAATGCTCTATGGTTATCTTTATAGTCATTTTCACAAATCTACATGAACTTGTATATCAGTTTGTTCTCCATGAGGACATCCAAAATAACACTGTAACCTTTAAAAGGTTTCAATAATCCTTCCCATTACTTTCTACTTATCTCACCCCTTTCATTAAAAAGGGTTCCCATCCTTCCTCCCATCTCCTTGCCCCACCCCATGGCAGTGGTTTCATGGTTGCTATCAATTTGATGTATTTGTATCAATTTGATGAATTTTGGTGTATTCAAGCAACAATGACTTAAGAGGTTTGTTTAGATATTTCCAGTTGTCTGGGCACGCCCCCCTCACCCACTCTCCCAGCAGCCTCTGAGAGCTTTTGGAACTGTTCCACCAGGTGGGGCTCTTCCTCAGCCAACTCCTTCATTGCCTTCTCAAACTCTGCAGTGGCTTGGGAAGCCAGCTCGCTGTCAAATAGTTCCTGGAAAAACTTCTCTTGGGAGGCGAAGAGGGCATCCTGCAAGGGAGAAGTAGCCAAATGAATCTCTCATTTGGCACTGCACTACACCTGGCCTCTGACAAAAGCCACAGGCAGAGGCTATAGGAAATGTAGTGCCTCTCTCCTACTCGCCTCCATTGGACATTCTAACTCCCTCCCTTAATGAGGGTAGCAAGAAAGGGAAGGGTATGGAGTGGTATTCCCAAACCATTTCGACCTTCTCTTTTCTCAAGGAACTTCTTTAAGATCTCTCACTTCCACCTTAAGTCCTTGTTTCACAAGGACTGAAGCCTGCAAGAGCACTCAGCAATGTGAGGTCAAGGCACCCGCCCCCCACTCCCTCTGGCCCACAGGGGCCTGCTGCAGCTCTGCTCAGAGCTGCATGCTATCCCCACCCCCTCCCTTAAGCAGGTGGAATTTATACTTTGGCAGTATCTCCTGGTGATCTCTTCTGGGGTCCCGAAGCATCAGGGGCCGTGGTGGTAGGAGGGGGTGCTGGGGAGGGTTTGGCCTTTTCGAAATCATCAAGAGCACCTTTAGAGATAAGAGACATGGTATGTGTGTTGGAGATGGACGATGATGGAAGGCTGAGGGGTTTCTGAGCAAAGCATTGAGAGAACAATCTTCCAAACTGCCAGCTTTCCTAGATTTTTCTTTTGAGTCTCCCTTTCTTGGCCCACTGCTCAGTAAGCCTCCCAATTCCCTCCTCATTACCTAATTTATTAAGATCAAAGGGGAAGAAATGCCTTAAGGTGGAACAGGTGTCTTTCTCAGAGCTGGAAGGAGTTAAAAGAAGTTCTACAGAGACATCTTCATCTACAGTGCCTTCCCTGCCACACTCATGATTCTTTAGGAATGCCACACAAATATCCAACAGGATCAGAGAACACAGATGTCCTTAACCCCCTGAACTCCCTCTGGAACCCTAAAAGGAATAATCTTTGACAAAAGGGCATAAGCGACAAGATGTCTCATCTAGCCTCCCATGTACCCTGGTACTAGTACAAACTGAGGGACTCCATACTGTACTCCATGGAAGGGCATCAAATTCTCATCTCTTATCCTCCAACATAACTTTCCCTGGCAAAGCTCCTTGAACTAGCTCCCTCTGGCCCCAACTCTGTAAATAACTATGTGCCAATTCACACAGAATCACTTGGCACTCTTCATTGTGTCTGTTTATCCTTACACCTGCCCACATCTTTGTGACCTGGCAAGAGACAAAAAATATTCACCTCTGCCTGAAAAGCCTATCCTCATTCTGCTTGCCAGGCCTAGGGGGAGGCACTGGCCCCACTCTGGGCAAGAGGACAAGATGAGTGAAGGGCAGGGCTAAGGAAGAAAAGAACATCCATCCTCTTTTGGGAGGGTGAACTGTGTTCCCCTAAGACCTCTCATCCTCGCTTTTTAAAAATAAAAGAAAGAGAGTCAGTTTCAGCTCTGACCTGATGAAAGAACTGGAAAGAGGCCTGGTGAGAGAAAGATGAAAGGACTAAGAGAAGGAAATTAGTGTCTTTTGCGTTAAGAAAGATAGGACACTGCATAGAAGGACGCACTGCAGGCTTGCTAAGAGTTAATGTAAACAATCTGTGAGTGTCCGGTTCGCTGCCCACCGAGAACCGAATGAAGTTAGTTCTTCAAGAACTTAATCTGAACTAAGCTGGGGGCCAGATTAGAGCCAGATCGTGAAACGCAGAACTCTGGGTTACTGCTTCCCCTCTCGCAGAGAGATCAACGGTCTGGGTTCTCAGAGGCCCAACGTGAACTTCCCAGCTCCCGCAGCAGAGGTAGGAGAGGGAGACTCAGAGATCTTCGGACTCGCAGTCAGAAACTCCGCCCCCGTCCAATCTTTGGGCAGCCTCCCCGTCCTGCCCCAAATATCTCAGATTCACTTGACTCCATGAATGGGTCCTCATACTCGCCCTCCTCGGGCCTTTCCATTACAAGCTCTTACTTTCTAGAAGCTCTTCCAATTCCTGGTCCGCTTCGGCCACGACCCGACAGTCCTCCTCCGCGGCGGCCATCTTGCTACCTTCGACTCGCCGTAGGAGGCGGGACTCCGCGGCGCCACGCCCCGCCTTTTCCGCCTCTGAGACCAATGGTAATTTCGGCCAGTGCGGAACCGCCATTTTTAAAGGGACAGGAAGCTTTGGTTTGGGGGTTTGTTTTTTTTCTTTTTTTCACTTTCGCCAGGAATTATGGAACCCACAGAAGGGAACTTACTGTTATCTTTTGCTAGGTTTCTTACTAGCCTGGCCTGCTTTCATTCAACTTCCCATATTATCCAGAGAAGTAGCTTTTCCATTATTTTTCTCAACACAACACTTTCTGACATACTATATAGTTTACTTACTTATATTACTTATTGCCTCCCCTTCCCCGCCCTCACTCCTCCACCCTAGAATTTCAGCACCTTGATGGCAAGGATTTTAGTCCTGTGTCTTCACTGCTGTATTCTTGGCAACTAGGGTCGGGGCTACTTTAGCACTTAAAGACATCTACAATTGGTTTATGACCCAGTGCCGTGCATGGTGGAGGATAGAGAGATAAATCAGGAGCAGCCCCTGCTGTAAAATAGCTGACTGGGAATTAGGCTGGAGGTAGGAACAGACATATACACAGTAAGAATAGCACAAGGTAAGTGTCTTAAAAGAGTTAAGGGTAAAGTCTGATAAAGTTTAAAATGGAGAAATCACCTCAAAATGAAAAAGGTCACTTTGTGGTGGTTTTCATCCTTAGCTTCCCAGTCACACACCTGAATAATGTGTCAAGCACCAGATTAGGTACTTTCTCATTGCTTTACAGATTGGGCACAAACTAATAAAATCATATCTGTGCAAAAACTACTGTATTCTTCCAAGCACAAGTGTGGCTTGAGAGAACATTCTGAATTGGAAGTCAGAAGACTTAAATTCTAGTCCAAACTCTGTCAAAAAATTACTTTGTTGAAAACCCTTCACTACTCTAGGACTCAGATTACAAATATGTAACAATAAAGATGGGAACCTGAGATCCTTTTCAATACTAAACTTCTCTAATCTTTTTAAAATTTTATTAGTTTCAGGTATATACTACATCGGTTAGACATTTATATAGTTTATGAAATGATCCCGCCAATTACTCTATCACCCATTTCTTATGTCGTACTCCCCATTTCCATGACCACCTTTCGACTATTAATTTGTACCTGTTTAACCCTTCACCCCTTTCTCCCAGCCTCCCAACCCCCTCCCCTCTGGCAGTCACTAGAAAGCCCTCTGTCTGTTTTCATTTAGTTTCTTTTTGTTCCTTAGATTCACATATTAATGAAATCGTGTATTTCTTTCTCTGACTTATTTCACTCAGCATAATAACCTCTACGTCCACCCATGTCATTGCAAATGGTAGGATTTCTTTTTTATGGCTGAGTAATATTCCATTGCATATATGAACCATAACTTCTTTATCCAATTGTCTGTTGATGGGCATTTAGGTTACTTCTAGTTCTTGGCTATTGTAAATAGTGCTGCCATGAACATTGGGGTGCATACATCTTTATGAATTAGCGTTTTGGTTTTCTTTGGACAAATACCCAGAAGTATAACTGCTGGGTCAAAAGGCAGATCCATTTGGGCTGTACTAATTCTATTTTTCTGATTAAGCTTTCTCCCCCAACACCTGTAACAATCTATTTCAGGCTAACTTTCTCATTCAACTCCAAACTTACATGTGTATCTCTAAAATGACTATAGTTATATCAAGCATGTTTAAAAATATAACAGGCATTTTTCATTAATGTAGTAGCAATCATGTTAATAAGGAAAATACTAGATTGTAATTGAGAAAATTAAGATGGAGTTGAAAACAAGCATGGTTCTTTCGCATTAGCAAATTTGCTTCTGCTTTTTTTACTACTGATACTCCTAACACCTCATCTCAGTAGTTTTACTCACTTTCTGCCTTTCTAATATATAGTGAACACTGTTGCAAACAGTAACTTACAGCACTTTTTTTTTCACGTTTAAAACTTGGTTTACTTATCTTTGGAAAGCAGTGTTAATGTCAAACGAGGCAAAGAATATTGAAGAATATTAAGGAAAAATATGATTTGGCATTATTAGTCATACTAATGGTATTAAACTATAAAATTCTAATATTTCGTACTTTAGTCACTTAAACCATTTAATGACAAAAGTACATATTTTAGCAAATTGGGATTTCACATGGAAAAAATATTGATTTGGCACTCCATCTCTATGTCACCTCATATACTTCTAATATTTCTGGGGAGACATGAAATCCTTTTGAACCTATTAAAATGGACACAAGTGACAAAACAGTTGATTATATGAAATGCAGTCTCTGTAGAGCATTCTCTTTATATCACTTTCTCGTTTAAGGACATAATGGTTTTCCATTATTTATTGACTAACTTCAAATCCTTACCTGGTATTCACAATTGTTTTCCTAATTCCATAAGCTTCAAGAAGCATGGACTGCCTACTTTTTTTCATATCCCTAAATTCAGAATAATGTTTATGTTTGTATAAAAAGCTATATTTGTAATTTGATCTTTAAACTTACAAAAGATTTTTTTGCCCAAATTTATCACCAACTTGCCTATGTTTACAGAAATAATGTCTATAACTTGAGAAAGTGTTATCAAATATGAAAATTTTTGAGGCAGCAGGCTCATAGAGAATACCATGTTAAAGAAAGCGACTCTCATAGCTAAAAAAAAATGGCCGTGCTCTTTGACATAGGAATTCCACTTCTAGTTTATCCTCCAAACACACTTCCCCCCATGTGCACAATGTACATTCAAGTTATTCATTGTAGCACTGTTGATAATAGCTGAAGAAATAACTCAAATATCCATCAAGAAAGCAATTTACATAAGTTATAGTGAATAACACATGGTACATGTACTATGCAGAGAAGTTTGAAATAAATGTGAAGCTCTCCAACATACTGATATAAAAAAATTTCTGACTTGCAATTCAAGATGGCATAGAAGGTAAAGGCTGTACACGCCTCCTCTAGCGACCACACCAAAATTATAACAAAACTACAGAGCAACCAGTTCATGGAGTTGCCAGAGGTCCGGCTGAACAGAAGCCCTACAACTAGATCACCTCAAGTAACAGGTCACTTCAAAATGGTAGGAGGGGCGGAGATGCAAAAAGGCCTGGTCCCACGACTGTATGTGGCAATTGAGAATTAGGGGGCCTACCTTGGCTGCAGAGCCCCCTCTCATACCTGAGGAGTGAGGGGTCCCGGCTGCTTACTGAGCTCCCTAGCCTAGGATTCTAGTGCCAGGAAAAAAAGTCTCCGTGACCTCTGGCTATGAAGACCAGCAGTGGTTGCCACTGAGTAAGAAAGAGGGCTGTGGGAAGTGGAGACGTTCCTTTTGAAGGGCCCACACCCAGCCTTACTCACTGACAGACTCACTTGCTCTGAGCTGCAGCTTTGGGGTAGCTGCTCAAGGAGTACCAGAGTCATCCAGGGAGATGTGGCTGGCCCCTGGACAGAGTGCAGGCAGATGCCACTGTTCCTTTGTTGAGCCCTTCTCCCTCTCAGCCTGTAGACGTAGGCACCATCAACTTGGATAACACAGGTTGCTCAGCCCGGGGGATTCCCTGAGACTCCACCCTTCCCAACTTGCGGGCTCACCCAAGCAGCTTTCAGTGATTTATTCTATACAAACAGGGTGTCTTGGCTCCACCTGCAAATTTTCATAGAATCTCTCAAAGGCTCACAAAACCCAAAGCAGCAGCATCTGGCCTCGGCGTGCCCCATATCCCTTACTGTGCAGCTCCAAGACCCACATCAGTGGCAGCTAGCCTCGTTTTCTGACTTGGCCCCTTGAGACACCTATAAGCCCAGCACAGGTGGCAGCTATATGTGGACTGTTTGATGACTCTCATCAGTTGGCTGCAACTAAACTTGGCCTGCAGCTGGACCCCTCCCAGCTCTGTGCCAAGGGGTCCTATAACAAGATATTTCATGGTGGACCTAGAGTGTAGTGTGCTGAGTGGAGTCAGAGGAAGACAAATGCCATGATTCATGTGTATGTGGAATCTAAAGAACAAAATAAACAAAAAAACAGAAACAATTCAGATACAATGAACATTTTGAGGGTTTACCAGATGGGAGGGGTTGGGGGAATGGGTAAAAAGGGAGGAAGGGTAAAAAGTAGGGAAGTGATTAAGAAGTACAAATTGGTAGTTATGAAATAGTCATGGAGATACAAAGTACAGCATAAGGGAATATAGCCAATAATAACACCTATGTATGGTGTTAGAGGGGCACTAGGTTTATTAGGGTGATCACTTTGTGAGTTATATAGATGCCTAATCACTACGTTGTACACCTGAAACTAGTACTGTATTCCAGCTAGAACTGAAAAATAAAAAAAATTATTAATTAAAAAAATCTCAATATGTTAAGCGAAAAAACTAATAAGGTGCAAAATTTAATATTATACTTCTACTCATGTGAAACAGGGGAATATAGAAAAATGTATTCATATCTGCTTGTATACACCTAAAAATATCTGGGAAGATAAGGAAGCAAACAACAGTTGCTATTTTGGGGAAGGTGTTAGGAACTGGGTGGCTGAAGAAAGGGGTGGGAAGAAGACATCATAAAACAGCTTTTTACATTTACAGATTTTTGAACTATGAGTGTACCGTTTATGGAAAACATAAATTTAAAATGAAAAAAGGTACATATTTTAATCAAAGTCACAGCATGTCACTCTACTCAGTCTTAGCACATGACAAGCAATATAATGTATTGCCAATGTAATCACTATAATAAATACAATGTATCTACTACTAATTAATCTTAGACATATATGTTGTAAAATATCTAGAACAGTGACAGGTACATGATAGGCACTCAATAAATACTGGCTATAATTAGCAATAGATGGAAGGATGCAATCAATAAGGAATAAGAAAGCTATTTTCTTTCTACCATTCTCACAGCAGTTTAATATGTCCTATGAAAAATGTGTGCTTTAAAAAAAATAGGTATATCTTTTGTAATTAAGGATGATTACTGAAGGAAAGATATCTGCTTTGGTAGGGCAGCTGCATGGAGTAAGTAGGAACATAAGAGTGTCCAGGAAACAAATGGCAAACCATGAAACTCTTGCAGAAATTTATTTAGTGTGAGAAATAAAAAATAAGAACAATGACTGTAAACAAAAAATATGGACAAATCAATAAAAAGTAATGTGCATTTCTGGAAAACCAAACGGTTTCTTCTCAGACTTTAAATTTCTGGGCACACAGAGGATACCTGCCTGGGACTTTAATCTGGGCAATGGCTAACAGTTTGCTGTGCCTGAGTAGAAGATACTATCTTACTTATTACATTTCACTTCTTTCTAGCAAAAAGGATAAAAAGGTGGTGGGGAGGAAAAGGATAAATATTGAAGGAATTTACTAAATAAATGTTCACCACTAAGTTGTTATTTGTTCTTTGAAAGAGCTAAGCTGGAAGGCAAGTTCACTGTAGTGACCTTGAGAGAATTAAAGGTCCTCAGAGGCAAAAAAAAAAAAAAAAAAAAAACCAGTCAAGTTTAGACATTTGACTAGCCATTGAAGAGAAAAAGACACTAGATTTTTAGGGCAAGGATAGCTAAATGTCAATTTGAAAGGCAGTTAAAGAACAGGGAGTTACAAGGATAGAGAGACTAATTATCTGAGAGGGGGGATAAGGAGAAATACGGTGATTGACTCTACACACTCAAAGGGGGCCTTAGCGAAACTGTAGAGGACTGATCCTTAAACCAATCACATCTTTGCCAATCTCTGTCACCTGTGGAGAAAAAAGAGAAAAAAGTTAGGGGTTTGTGAGGGTGGGAAGCCTAGAAAACTTACTCCCTCCACTCCTCAATGAGCACAGTAGAGTGCTTTGTATATGATTGGTAAAGAGCAGTGGGGAGAAGCTCTAGCTTTCTCCAGTATCACTACCTCAAGAAGTTAGGGGCAAATACAGGAGAAAAAGAACCAACATGCTTCTTTCTCCTTCTCCTTCCCTCAATATCCAAGATACATTTCTCAAGGACAGTACTTACTGTAGTGACCCTGCAGATTTGACCCTTGAACTCAGGACAATAGCAGGCCCCACTGAGTGGACATTTCTCCACCGGCTTTCCACGGTAAATGGGCCGATAAGATGTAGCACAGATGTCGAAAGGGTTGTGCATGTCATAATTGAGCTGGTAGGCATCTGTGGGGTTCTTCTCACAGGCAGACAGGATTTTGCGCGTCTAAGAGAGAGAAGGAATATTTTATTTAAGAGCACCAAAAGCTGCACACGACAATTCGAATGATCTCATCTTTACGGTTTAGTAGTTTCTTTGATACAAGCTGCAATTGTACTGTATGAATACAGAATATGTCCTCTGTATAGGATATGTAAAGAGGTAACAATCACTATTCATATGGTATCCAGCTTTCCCCTTCCCAATACCAAAGAGGCTCCATGGATCTATACCTATACTCCTCTACCAACTCTGGGAATTATCAGGCCTGAACAAGTTAGAACTGGCTTCTACTGCCCAAGAAGAATGCTTTTGGCGCACACAAGTAATGGGACATGTATGTGGAGGTTAGTGGTGGTGGTTATAGGAGATCTGAGCTAGAGGAATGGGGTTATTTTTAAGTGCAGTGGAGCTATTCTAGGTTGCCAGTCACTGTCACACTGGCACCATGTCTGAATGAGTTATTAGTTCAGTTTCCAGGAAAAAAAGGAGGCACCCGTGCCAGTAAGTATACTAGGAGGGCACTCTGTTGGCTCTTTTTGTTGAATGTCATTCAGTGCTTTGTTTCAGAGGCAAGGGCTTTGGTCTTCTACTCCCTCCATGTAAGTGCAGATCTGGTTCTCTTATGCTCACTGAAAGAGTTCATATCTACCTGTTGAGCCACCTCTGGCTTGGGCCCAAGTTCCAATAGGCGCCGAGCAAAGGTGGCAGCTGTCTTAAAGTTCTTGAGCTTGAAGAAGAGGTTGAGGGCTGTCCGTAGCACCAGGATCATGTGCACAGGCTGCAGGTTTGAGTGGGTGAAGTAGGCTGCCATCTGGTGGACAGAAAGAAGAACATATGCTAGGCTGATGCTACAGGTCAATCACAGCTGCTATACATTCATTAAAAACAAAACAAAACAAAATATACATGCATTTTTTTCCGGTCAAGATGGCAAAGTAGGTAAATACTGTGCTTGCCTCTTCTCATGACCACATCAAAATTGCCCAAAGTCTAGCTGAACAGAAGTCCCACAACTAAGGACACACAGAAGCCACTTGAAAGCTGATAGGAGAGGCAGATATGCGAAATGAGCTTGCCCCAAACCCATATGTGACAGTTAAAAATTGGGAGGGATATCCCAGCTGCAGAGGTCCTCTTCTGAGGAGCAAGGGATCCCAGCCCCATACCAGTCTCCACAACTCAAGGTTCCAGTGCTAGGGAGAGAAGTTCCTGCAAATTCTGGCTATGGAAACCAAGAGAAATTGTGGATGAGTGAGACAGAGGGCAGCTGGACTCCCAGGTGCTCCTCTTAGAGCACCCACATGTGGACTTACTGATGAACTCAATTGCTCTGAGCTCCAGCACTAGGGAAGCAGCTTGAAAGGTGCCAGGGACGTAGAGAGAGAAACTGAGTTGTCTGGCTTCAGGGCGAGGGCTGGTGGAGCAGCTTTCTCTCAGACAGAAGTGCTGGCAGTACTTTTGTTTAGCCCTCCCCTGACCCAGCATGCAGACGTAGGCAGGTACCATATCTGAGTCTCCACCAACCAAGCTAACACTGGTCATCCTGCCCTGATTTTGAGACCCCACCCCTCCCAACTTGCAGGCTCACCCAAGCTGCTTCCAGTGGCTTTTCCATGCAAATGGCCTGTCTTGGCTCATGCTGTGGACTTTCCTAAAATCTCTCAAAGGTTCACAAAACCTAAAGCAGCAGCATCTGGCCTTGGTGTGCCCCATACCTCTTGCTGAGCAGCCCTAAGCTGGGCACTAGTGGCAGCCAGCCTCAGTTCACAGCTTGGCCTCTCGAGGCACCTCCAGCCCAGTGTGGGTGGTGGCCAACTGCAGATTGCTTGGTGGCTTCTACCAGATGGCCCCAGGCAGTGCACAGGCCATTGATGAACCCTTTCCAGGAGGCCCTGGGGCCAGCACAGCTGGTAACCAGCTTTGGACCGTGCCAGAGCACCATCTGGGGCCACATCTAAGGACAACACACCCAAAGGGCAGAGTGGGCAGACATCAGAGCCATGCTAATACGAATCCTGCTCTGTAGGGTCAGCCCCTACTTAACAGCTCCTCTACAGTAGTCACTAGCCAGTCCTCACAACCAATCCGCCCGATGGTCAATTCCTCTCACTGATATGCAATAGCAACCAAGGCTCAACTACAACAGGAGGGTATGCACAACTCATATGAAAGACACAACTGGAGCACTTGGCTCAGGTGATCAGGTAGACTGTGCCACTGGGACCCAAAGCACACCTACTATATGATGCCACTCTACTAAGACTAGGAAACAATAGCAACCCTACCTAGTACATAGAAACAAACAAAGGGAGATAGGGAAAATGGAGAGACAAAAAAACACGACCCAAATGAAAGAATAGAACAAAGCTCCAGAAAAAAAACTAAGCAAAATGAAGACAAGCAAGCTACCAGATACAGAGTTCAAAACACTGGTTATAAGGATGCTCAAGGCACTTAGGGGAAAAGTAGATGAACTCAGTGAGAACTTTAAAAAAGAGACAAAAAACATAAAAATGGAGGTAGAAAACATAAAAAAGAACCAGTCAAAAATAAATACAATAACTGAAATGAAGACTACATTAGAGAGAATCAACAGATTGGATGAAGCAGAGGATTGAATCAGTGATTTAAAAGATAAAGTAGCAGAAAACACCCAATCAAAAGAGCAACAAGAAAAAAAAAAATCCAGGGGCCTCTGGAATAACATCAAGAATACCAACATTTGCATTATAGGGGTACCAAAAAGAGGAGAGAGCAAGGAATTGAAAACCTATTTCATGAAGTAATGACAGAAAGATTTCCTAACGTGGCAAAGAAAAGAGACATACAAATCCAGGAAGTACAGGGTCCCAAACAAGATGAACCCAAAGAGGCCCACACCAAGACACATCATAAATAAAATACCAAAGGTTAAATTCAAAGAGAGATTTTTAAAAGCAGCAAGAGAAAAGCAGTTAGTTACCTACAAGGGAGCTCCCATAAGACTGACTGTCGAATGATTTCTCAACAGAAACTTTGCAGGCCAACAGGAATTGGCTCAAAACATTCAAAGTGATGAAAAGCAAGTACCTAAAACCAAGATTACTTTACCTATTAAAGTTATCATGTAGAATCAAAGGACAGATAAAGAGCTTCCCACACAAGAAAAAGCTAAAGGGGTTCATCACCTCCAAGCCAGTATTATAGGAAATGTTGGAGGGACTTCTTTAAGAAAAAAAAAAGATTAAAAATATAATAAAATGGCAATAACTACGTATCTTGCAACAATGACTTTAAACGTAAATGGATTAAATGCGCAAATCAAAAGATGGGGTGTCTGTATAGATAAGAAAACAAGACCCTTACATATGCTGCCTACAAGAGACATCAGATCGAAAGATACACATAGACTGAGAGTAAAGGGATGAAAAAAGGTATTTCATAAAAATGAAAATAAAACAAAACAATAACAGCTGGGGTAGCAATACAGACAAAACAGACTTTAAAATAAAGGCTATAACAAGAGACAAAGAAGGACCAATTAATCCCACTTCTGGGAATTTATCTGCAGAAACCCAAAACACTACTTTGAAGGGACATGTGCATCCATATGTTCATTGCAGCATTATTTACAAGAGCTAAAATATGGAGACAACCTGAGTGTCCATCAATAGGTGAACGGATAAAGAAGAAGTGGTACATATATACAAGGGAATATTACTCAGCCATAAAAAATAATTAAATCTTGCCATGTGCAACAACATGCATGAGCCTAGAGAGAATAGCACTGAGTGGAGCAAGTCAGACAGAGAAAGACAAATGTAAGATTTCACTTACATGTAGAATCTATAAAGAATAAAATAAAACAGAAACGAACTCATATACACAGAGAACATTTTGATGGTTGCCAGATGGGAGAGGGGCCAAGAGGGTGGGTGAAAAAGGGGAAGGTATTAAGAAGTATAAACTGGTAGTTACAAAATAGTCAGAGGATGTAAAGTATAATATAAGGAATATAGTCAATAATATTCTAATAACTATGTGAGGTGTCAGATGGGTACCAGATTTATTGGGGTGATCACAAGTTGTATAAATGTCTAATCACTATATTGTACACCTGAAACTAATGTAATATTGTATGCCAACTGTAATTGAAAAATAAAAAATTAAAAATAATAAAAAAATAAAAATAAAAATAAAAACAGGACAGGCTATAAAGCAGAGAAGTCTTCTTCTTCTAGGTATGGAGGACGATGGAATGAGGAAGAAGGGTGGAGATATACATTTCTCTCCTCAAAGAAACGGGACCAAATTTCTCTTAACTCCCCAGATTGAACTCTGGGTTTAGAATTAAAGAATTCAGACCTAATGGAGGACGAAGAGGAGGTTGTCTCCATACTGCTCAAAGGCTCAGAGAACTTACCTCACAGATGCGCTTCTGTTGTTCCAGAGTCTCTTTGGGCAGCTTTTTCCTTTCTATCTCCATGGACAAACCCACAATGTACTCACGGCAAATGGTGATGAGTTGTTGGGCCTGGAGAGAGAGGAAAGGTCATGGTACAGAGAAGAAATGTGAGGTTGCCCATGACTAGGACAAGTGGCTAGACCATTCCTAACCTCTGCAATCTCCTGTTTATTGTCCACAACAAGGAGTGGTACACTGAGTAAAATGGAACGGAATTTTTCCACAGCCTCCTCAAACTTGCCAACTGTGGTAAGCTGGTAGCACAGCTGCAACCGTTGGATGAGGTCATTAAGCTTCAGGCCCACAGCTGGAACACCATTCTTCAGCCCTGCATCCTTCCTAGAAATGGAAAAGTAGTAAGAAGACAGAATAATCAGAAGCCCACTAGGACTCAATTGTTTTTTCTGGCAACGTGATCACAACCACCCTATAGTGAAAGTAGCTGGGGAATAGATGCAGAAAGGTGTAAACCAAACTTCAAGTGGCAAGCCAAAGATTTTTTCCGCCTAGGAAACCTCAGCTCTGGGACAACTGTGACTACCTCTCAGGCTGCCACCTGAAATGTCTACCCCAAGCTGGAACAAATAGAAGCCAGGAGCAAGGGGCCTTACCAATTGCGATTAGGGTAGCCATACATGGAGGGCAGGCAGGGCAGGGCTTGATAGGTGGTACGGCCTCGGGCATAGGTCTGTAGGAACAGTTGCTTGTAGGGGCCAAACTGGGTTACTCCCACCTGGTCGTGAAGGAGCTGGAATACAGGAGTAAAGAGACAAGGATTTTGGCCATACCACTTAAAAACTAGTTGACCTTGGGCAAGGTACTTAACTCCTCTGTACTCGTTCCCTCCTCAGTAAATTATACTTAATTATAGAGTCTACCTCATTTAATAATACCTATAAAGTATTTAGGATAGTGCTTGGCACATAGTCAACAGTGACTATGTTAGCTGTTGTTGCAGTTGTGGTGATTGTTGTTATTGCTATTATAACACATAGCTTAGTGTTCAAAACATTTATCTGTTCATGAAGGGGTGCTGATTTGACTACTGTGAACCAGAAATCAGGCGATAAAATGAGTGGAATATGGCTGGAAGGATCCACCTTAAGAGATTACTAAGGCAAATGGAAAGCAGTTAAGAGGAAGGTCTTATGATGCAAGTTTCCTTAATCAAGACTAAGGGCTTCCACGATAAATATATGCCTCTGCCCTTGCAGGTGGGACAATTTTCATTTGGTTAAGGTGAATCGACCATCTCCCTGGGGCCCTAGGCAAGCCATATTCAAAGAAAGTTACTTTAAGACTTACCCGCATGGCAGTTTCAAAAGAGCCTGCCAGGATGTGATCAACTGGAAGCTGAGAGTTATTGCACCAGATCTAACAAGAGACAAAAAACCCAAACCAAGTGAAATCTTGCTCTTTCTCTACTCAAACTATCCTAACTCTGTATCTACAATAGAAAAGTATTTGCACTCCTTACATATTAATCAAATATAGCCAGCTTGGAAACACTCATCCCTACAGGGCTGTGTATCCTTGCTTACCTGAGTTGGGCTGGTTCCCTTGGTGGGGGGCACAAAGAACCCATCCTCAGCCCCACCAGCTGCCCCAGGAGGTATATCCTAGGGGAAAAACAAAAAGTGTGTCATTTTTTAAAACACTGAAGCATTCTCTCCTGATAAATCTAAACAGAGTCCTTTCACCTTATTCCCAGCCTCTCTCAGGGAGGAGACCCTCAAAATAGGAGCAGCTACACCACTAACTGCTGGTGATATACCAAAAGCTTGTTGACAAAAAAGCTTGCTGCCTTTTAATAAGCTGCCACTGGCACAACCCTGATTATCTCATTCTTTCTTTCAAATGGGAGATAAGCATCAGATTAGGAGAATCTAGACCCCCCTCCCTTTTGGGGACTTCAGGACAAGGGTGTCGGGGCAGTAAGGCCACTGGCTTCCACAAGGAGAAATGGAGAGAACCTTGGAATAAGAATTCCACATACCAGCTCAGGAGGGAGCTCCAGATCTTCTTCTACATCCCAGCCACCTCCTTCTTCCTGTCCCTTCCCAAGAGCATCATCCCCCAAACCTTCTGTAGCCTCCATAAACCCATCTGTAAGAAAAATCTAGTCTCAAAATAGATCTTTGTAGTGACACAATCTCAGCCAAAGGAAAGCAAAATGCTGAAATCCTTGTTGGTCTCATGGTTTGGAACACTGCAGAACTGCACACAGCCCAGTCCCAACCCAAGGGGTCCATCTGCCTGGACCAGTCTTAGCACAGCATTCTCACCTTCATCCAGCTGCAGTTCTGCATCCTCTCCCCAGCCCTCTGTACCAACAGTGTCAATGTCAATGTCAGCAGCCAGTGCTCCTCCCTTCCCTACAGAGGGAAGGTACAAAAAGGAGCTGGTTATTGCCTGGCAAATCTGAGATATGGCTTCCTCTTCAGGCAAGTTGCATCCTTAAAAACACAGGTGTCAAGGTCCTGTCCATTTACTGTTTTTGTTTATTATTTATTTTTGCAATATATATGTTATGCTAACTTTTAGTAGGTTTCACAGAGAGAGGAAATAGAAGAGATGGAAACAACTGGCCTTCCTGCTACCAAAAACTGCCTCTTAAATAATTTTTTACTTACCAACGTTTGGCTACGAACTCACAAGTTCTTGCTGAGACCTTTGCTAAGTTATCACCACTGCGGTGTGTACAGGGCACGAGACATTGAGTAGGTAAGAGGAGATGGAGGAGAGAGCAGATCTAGGCACAAAATGCCTAAGAGTCAAGGATCTCATAATGCTTTTATTTAGATTTTAAAAAGACTGTACCATAACTCTGGCACCTTAGTGCTCCATGAGTCTTCATACAAAAAAAGGGACAGAAAGTCAGAAAGACCAATGGTTCTCTCTGGGACAGTTCTTCAAAAAATGAACAACCAATCAAAATGCTATGAGAGAAGTGGGCACTTACCCTTGCTGGCAATGGAGCCTTCAAAGAATCCTTTGGACACAGTCAGTAGGGGCCAATTGGTATCTAATGGCATGATAGGTGCAGGTGGCTGGAGCAACTTGGCATTAGGGTCAATGTCTGGGATCTGAAAGGTGGAAGGTTAAAAGCAAATAGCTCTCAGAAATCATGTAGGGAAGTTTTCTAGAACCTCATGTAGGAGAGTGACATTTGGTTTAAACTGCCCCAAGATCTTAGAGTTAACACTGTAATCAGAGACACTCATGTAAATAAAGACTCACTATCTCCTTCTCTGGGTCAAACGTTTCCTTGAGGCTCTCAGCTTCTTCATCTAAGCCATGGGTAGCAGCTGTGAGATAGGCCAGTGACTCTGTACCAAGAAAACAGACTTTATGGTACAAGTACATTTCCAAGTGAATATTGCTGTGGTAGGCAGACTCCAGGATGTCCCCACAGTGATCCCTGCCTCCTAGTATCCAAGTCCTTGCATAATCTCCTCTCCTTATGTGTGGGCTGAACTTGCTGACTCACTTCTAATGAACAGAACACAGCAGAAGTAATGAGATGTCAATTCCGAGATTAGTATATAAAGACCATGGCTTCCATTTTGGGTACCCTCACTTGCTCACTTGCTCTAAGGGAAATCAGCTGTCATGTTGTGAACTGCATCTCCCAGTCAATAGCAGCAAGGACCTAAAACTGCCTACAGGCATGTAGTGAGTGCAGGAGTGGATCTTTCCCCACTTGAGCCTCGAGATGTCTACAGCCTTGGCCAACTCTTTGATTGCAGCTTCATGAGATACTGAGCCAGAGGCATCCAGCAAAATTATGCTGCAAACTGAGATAATCAATGTTTGTTGTTTTAAATTACTAAGTTTGGGGTAATTTGTTACACAGCAATAGATAACTAATAGAGTTGTTTATTCTTGAGATCAGTGTTGATGATAATCTTGGGATCATCTGACTTCTCTTTTTTACATCCCACATCCAGCCCTTCAATAATTCGTGTTGAATCTACCTTTATATGCTGAATCTGACCATTGCTCATCCCTTCACTACTAGCACCTTGGTAAAAACCACATCTTTTACTTTTCTTGTTCCCTAATGCAGCGGTCCCCAACCTTTTTGGTACCAGGGGCTGGTGCTCCTATGACAATCTAATGCCTGATGATCTGAGGTGAAGCTGAGGCGATGATGCTAGTGCTATGGAGCAGCTACAAATACAGAGAGATGAAGCCTCGCTCGCTCGCTTGCTCGCTTGCTCGCTCGCTCGTTCGCTTGCCACTCACCTCCTGCTGTGTGGCCCGGTTCCGAACAGGTCATGGACCGGTACTGGTCTGTGGCCCAGAGGTTGGAGACTCCTGCCCTAATGTATCTCAAATGCTAGTATAATGATTAGTATAGAGTGGCTTCTCAAAAAATATTCCTTGAATATATAAATAAATACATGAGTAAAACCTTCAGACTTGAAGTGAAAGAATAAAATTCTAATGGCATCCAACCAACTGTATTTACTAGGGCATCTGCTCCAAAACCTTTTAAAACCTCCTATCTCCTCCATGACTATCAACTATCTTCCTAAGTGTGCTTGGCCAGACTGAATCTTCTGGTTGTACCTCCATTTGGCTTTCAAGAAAATCTTCTGAGCATGGTAGGAGAATATTGTCTCTTCTGAAAAAATATACAATGAAGGTGAATCCCTCACTGCTATACATGAATAACTCAACATGAAGAGAAAATAACTCCCCGAAGGAGCCTATGAGTGAATACTTACTCTGCCCGCAGTTCTTCAGGATTCGCACCCGTTCTGACACATCACCCAGGTATAGGGCATTTTGATAATGGCCACTCATGTCCTTTCGGATCTCAGCTGCACCAAGCCAATAAGAGAACCAAGTTAGGTTCTCTCTTCTATTTGCCTTCCTTCTTCCCCCCTTCCCCCAAGGATCCCTATTCCAACTCTTAGTTCCTGGGGCCTCACCAATCTTCATCATCTTGCGGAGTTTCTCTAAGTTTCCAGTGATAAGGTACAGGAAGGAAAGTTTGTCAAAGTTTTTGGTGCGCTGATAACACATTTCCACAATCTGGTGGTTCCCCTGTAGCAAGGCCACTTCTCCCAGCTTTTCCCAGCAGTTCTTGTCATCCAGTGCTTTAGCTGCCTCCAAAGCAATCTAAAGAATTCCCAGGGTCAGAGTTAACAATTGGAGGATAGCATGGCTCCAAACCAGGGACTACAAAGTGTCTATCTCTAAATAATTCTCCCAAGGAACACTCTGTACTTTCAATCACACCTAGCTTTCAGTCAAATTGTATTGAAAATCCTATCAACAAATAGGATCCATGAATAGATGAATCGCATCACATTACCTTCCTCAGAAATTTATTTTTACAACAAAATTATCTCGTAGTAGTTGTTTTTCCATAGGGCCAATTCTTTCTTAGCCACCTATTTCCTACTTGCCAAGTCTGAAGATCCACAGGGGCTTTAGGAAAGGCAGAAGAAATAAAAGAATAAAGCTTGGAACTGGAAAGTCAAAGTTCCTAAGCCCTCTCCTATTTAAAATAATGCCTGTAGACTCTATGCTCAATATTTAATAAGTACTCCATCATCTAAGCAACCAAACAGTAAATCAAATGTTAAGGAAGTAATGAGATTTTTCAAATTCCATTGCTATCTCACACCCATTCTAGAAATTACTGGATTCACAATAACTGAGCAAGATAACAGTAGAAATGCTATGGCAGAAATAGACTGGAAAAGTAGAGATGGGTGAGCAGTAACAGAAATATGGCTATATTTAACAACTTAAAAAATCCTAAATTATATTATACTAGCTAAAAAAACAAGCCCAGAACAATGCCTTCTCAGTGCCACCCTAACCCTCTTACCATCCCTACAATGATATGGGGCTTACGACCACACTTCTCTCACCTCAATGTTTCCACACTCCAGTGCCAGACTAAAGCGAGTTTTCTCATCCTTGACAAAATGCAGTGCCACTTCAGGATAGCCCTTCTTCTGGAGATAAGCAATGATAGACTGGCCTACTAGTTTGGCATTCCTTACCATGTGCAGTACCTAGACATTTGAGGTGTAACAAATAGAAATTACTTATAGGGAAAAAAAAAGTGCTGCCCCTCTCTACACTCCCAGTACACTCTCTCCTTTCATACCTCATCATATTTTCTGTTGATCAGGGCCAGCTTGAACTTGAACTCAGTGGGATCTATGGTGAGCACCCGAGGACGACACTCCCTGTCTAGGCAATACACATTGTTGCCTTTCACCCTCGTGACATAGATGGGTAAATCCAGAGTTCGGATGATCCCATAGTCCCTAAGAAAGGTAGGTAGTGAGCACAACTTTCAGTGAATGAAGGGGGAAAATCCAGCCTGTAAAAAAATAGAACAAGCCTAGGACACAGCCTTTTATCTTCTCATCACCCTTTTGTCAAGTGCCATTTGAACAATGGTACGGATGGAAAGTGATTCAAAATGAGGAAAACTAAATGCCATATTTACTTATTTTATTCTTTTGTATAAAGTGGGAAAATATGGGGCAGATAGTATTATCTTTCTTCATAAACTATTACTCTAGGAGCTAACAGATATGGCTATAGGAATCTAACCTAAAAGTTAAATAATCACTATGCCACCATTAAGAGTTAACTCCTTCCTTAGAAGCTACAGGAGAAAGTAGAAGAGAGAGAGAGGTGAAGAGTTCTGACACACAAAGAAATGATAAAAAGCACAAAATATTTTAAACTGAATGAAAATAGAAAGTTTACATATTAAAACTTATGGGTATAGCCAAAACAATGTTTGATATATAATTTATAGTGTAAAATGCATATACTGTATTAGAATACTGAAAACTAATGAGCTCTAATGCATATTTTAGGAGAAAAAAAAGATTAATAAGCACCTACCTCAAAAATTTTGCTCTTTTTTAAAGTTAAACCAAAGAAGTATACTTAGAAAGAAATAATAAAGCCAGTAGTAGAAATTAAGAAATAGAAAACCAAAATACAATAGAGAAGTTCAATAAAAGCAAAAACTTGATAAAATGGATAAATCTCTTGTGAGGCTAATTAAAAAGAGAGAAAAATGACAATAAGAGAAATGGAAAAGGGGATATCCCTATAGATCCTGCAGAATGAGGATAAGTGTAAACTTTTTAAAAATGATCTCATTCTGAGAAAAATAAAATTTACCAAACTTGCTAAAAAGGAATATAAAACTCCTACAGTTGTGTACTTACTACATAAAATACACTGCATCAGATAAAAAAAAATCCTTCTATACATAAAGTCCCAGTCCTGGATGACTTCACTGGCAAATTCTACCCTACAGTCAAGGAATTAGTTCTAATCTTACACAAACTCATTGAGATAAGAGAAAAAGGTGGTATATTATTTTGCTTATTTTATGAAATAAAGCACAACCTCAATACCAAAATCTGACATGAACAGAAAAAAAAAAAAAAGGGAGGAGAGGGTATCAGAGGTCAATCTCATACATACAGATGCAAAAGTCCTAAACAAAATATTAGCAAACTGATACTAGCAGTATTTGAACATCGTGACCAAGTTAGATTTGTATCAGAAATACAATGTTGGTCGAACATTTAAAAAAATCAATTTAATTTACTACATTAATCAATGAAAAAAGAGAAAAACTGCATGACTACCCCATATATGCAGAAAAGGTATAGAATAAAATTCAATTTTCATTCATGATATAGTAAGGAAATTCCTTAATAAAGGATATCTATAAAAATCTACAACAAGTACACATAATGCCAATACACTGAAAGCTCACCCTTTAAATTTGAAGAAAACGAGAAAGTTTGCTACCACAATGTTTATTCAACATTGTACTGGAGACCCTGGTCAGTGCAGTAAAACAAAAAAAATATATGAAAGTATATGTATTGGAAAATAAATGAAACTGTCGTTGACATTACTCACAAATACTATGGTTTGTAAAGAAAATACAAATGAATTAATACAGGTCTAGCAGGGTCTCTGAAATAAAATCAATTTAAAATTTAATTTTATTTCTAAATATCAGCAAAAATTAGAAAATTAAAATTTTAAATGGATACTAAAAAGTAACAAGTGCCAAAGAATAAGTCTAACCAAAGAAATGCACATTCTCTATAGAGATAATCATAAAACTTTACTGAAAGATGTTTCATAAGACCTAAGTGAAGAACTACTATACAATGTTCACAGATTAGAAAATTTTAATATTGTAAAGATAACAATTATGCCCAAAATGACATACAGATTAAATGTTATCCCAATTGAAATCACAAAGTTTTTTTTTGCTTCATTTTGTGTGGAATTTCATAAGATGATTCTAAAATTTTTACTTTTTCAAGGCAAAAAATTACTTGAAATTTTCCTTTTCAAGACAAAATTATTTTGAAAATAGTCTAATAACTAAAAAAAATAAAAGTGGGAAAGATTTGAGGACCTGCTTTATCAGATGTGAAGGCTAATAAAGCTATAATACTTAAAGTGTAGAATTAGACCAGAGATAGACCATAGAGAACAGATCTTTGCATTTGTGCAAACATAATTTATATACAACAGAGATGGAACTGTAGAACTATGCAGAAAGGCTGGTCTTTTCAATATATGACAACAAACCAGACAGCTGAGTGTCTTAATTAAAAAATGTGAGAATTTAGAGAAACATGGCGGAGTGAGAGACGTCCCCAGATCTCTTTCCCCTTGAAACAACAATAAGCTGAACATCTAAAATTCAACAAAAAAATGCCCAAATTGCACACAAGCATGTCTGAATGTGGGATCTGCGCCTAAGAGCTACCACAGGTCAGAACCCCGGGTATGGGGGTGTAGATAGGGAGAAATAAAGAAGCTGCCACTTGCAGCCACCGGAGCTCCCTGTAGGAGGAAGGGGAGGGGTGAAAGTGCAGCCACTTCCCTGAACAACCCAGCCTGGGAGACAGCCCTGCCTGGGAGAGTCGTGAGCTCCATGCGGCTGGCGGCAGGCGGCAGGACCCAGTCATCGGGGCAGAAAGCAGAGAAGCAGGACGGCAGAGAAACAACAGTTGATTTTACCAGCTGTGGTTGCAAAACTGAGGCTAAGCCGCAGCCTCCAACCCCCAACCCAGAGGGCCCCCCCTTCCCCATATCCTCTGAGACCGAACAGCATGGAGCCCCAGGGGAATCTAAGCAAACACTATCGAAACTATCACTAACACTGACAGGGACTGAGACTGAGGGTAGCGAGCCTGATTAAATATCTACAAGAAAATAAAAGGCATTATTAAAGTTTTATGGAAAGCAAGAATGCAAGAGGCTTAGATGCCACCTACTGGAAACTAAAAGAAAAGCGCCTTCTTTGCAGCATGCTAAAGAGAAACCTTTATATAGTAAATCTTTTTTCTGGAAAAGAAGCAGAACACATTTCTATTAATGCCCAGGCTGAAAAATAGTCCATTAAACACCATGAACAACCAAGATGAGAAGGCGTCTCAGAAAGAAGGAGAAAAATCTCCAGAAAATAAGCTTACAGACATAGAAATATGCAACTTAAATGACAGAGAATTCAAATGTTACTTCTGAAAAAACTCAGTGAGTTCCGAAACGAGTCATATCAACAATTTCAGGAATTGAAAAAACAACTAGATCAGCAGAATGAGTTCTTTAGCAAGGAGACTGAAACCCTAAAAAAGGACAGAATAGATCTTCTGGAGATAAAAAGCACACTACAAGAGTCGAAAAATGAAATAGCAAGCTTGAGAAATAGAGTTGACCAAATGGAGGAAAGGATCAGTGATATCGAAGACAGAAACCTAGAAATAAATCAGAAGGAAGAAGAGAGAAATCCAAGAATGAAAAATAATGAAAGAGAAATACAAGAACTAGCTGATACCATCAGGAGGAGAAACATAAGAATAATGAATATTATCAAAGGCAAGGAAAAGGAGCAGGGACTAGAAAGCATTTTCAGACAAATAGTTGATGAGAATTTCCCAAATCTAAGAAATGAACTGGAGTTTGGAATTCAAGAAGTCAACAGAACACCCAATTATCTCAACCTAAAAAGGCCTTCACCAAGACACACTATTAACGTTATCAGAAAAAATGTGAAACTGAGTCCCCTATATCTCACACCATACACAAAACTTCAGGTAGATTATAGACCTAGATATAAAAGGCAAAACTACAAAGTTTCTACAAGAGAATATAAAAGAATGCCTTTATGATCTTGAAGTTAATAAAGATTTCTTAAATAGAACACAAAATTCAATATCTATAATGATATGCCATAGAATAGTAGGAGATACTAATATCTGCAACACATAGCACTGACAAAGGAATGATATTCACATCCACTTGACCCTTGAACAACAAGGGTTTGAACTGCGTGGGTATATAAGTGTATTTTCTCCTTATGATCAATAACAATTTTTTCTCTAGTTTACTTTTTCATGAGAATATAGTATATAACACATATACAAAATATGTGTCATCAACTACTGATGTTATCAGTAAGGATTCCAGTCAACAGCAGGCTATTAGTAAAGTTTTTAGAAAGTCAGAGTTAAGTAAGGAATTTCAACTGCGCAGGGTGGGAAGGTGTCGGTGTCCCTAATCCCAGCCTTGTTCAAACGTCAACTGTAAATAAAGAAATCCTAAAAATTAACAAGGATAACTCATTAAAAAAATGGATAAAAGACATGAACAGAATTCACAGAATAGGAAATCCTGATTGATAGCCAAATGAAAATTGTCCAATCTCATTAGGAATCATAGAATACCAAAGTAAACTTACAATGAGATACAATCACACATCAACCAGATAGACAAAAATAAGTTTGACAAAGGCAAGTGTTGGCCAGGATGGCAAGTAAACTTTTATACAATGCTGGTGGGCATGCAAATTGGCACAATCACTTTGGAAAGCAGTTTTCACATTACCTAGAAAATGTAAAGACATGCACACTCCATGACTCAGCAGTTCTGCTCTGAGTAGAAACCCTGGAGAAATGTATGTTCATATGTACCAGAGTACATGTGAAAGAATATTTAAAAGGACATTGTTCATAATAGCCAAAACCTAGAAATCATTCAAATGTCCCTCTAGAGTAGAACTGATAAACTGTGGTATATTCATATAAAAGAATATATACAACAATAAAAATAAATAAGTTAGAGCTATGACATGGATGAATGAATCTCACAAAATATTGAACAAAATAAGCAAAACAGAAAATAATGTATTCGGTATGATTTCATTTACATGACATTTAAAATCATGCAAAATTAAATCATATTAAGACATACATTGGGTGCTAAAATTGCAAAGAAAAGCAAGGAAGAAATTACTAGAATGTTAGAATAATGTTATCTTTGGGTGGGGGGCGCAGGAGATTGTGATCGATAATGACCACATGGCAAAGGGCTTCTGGGGTGTCAGAACTGTTCTATTTCTTGACTTGGGTAGCTGTTGTACAGATGTTCACTATATAACTATTTGCTATTCTGTACATATAAAATCTATGTATTTTTTATATTTGTGTCATATTTCACAATTTTAAAAGAGCTGAATAAAGCATATTCTGATGCCCCTAGCACATATATGCTAGACAAAGCTTTTCCATGAAGAAAATTCAGGGAGGACTTCAGTTATATCTCTTGAGACAGGACAATGATTTCAAGAAGCCACCTTCTCCCACTCTGTATCTCAGATAATTAACTTACCCAGTGGTGACAGCATATTTGATGTGGTTGCTTGTGGTATAGATAAATACCCCACTCTCATCCCAGGCCCCACTCTTGACACGAATGTTCTCATGAATGTTACAAAGAGCCTCCAGTTTGCGGTTACAGATCACAATGGCTGTAAGAGGCAAAGGGCATGAATGTTCTGCTGGACAGAGTGAATGAAGCAGACTGGCAGGGATGGGGAGGGAGGGACTGGTCTCCAAATCAGGGTGGATATAATGAAGACTTACCATGTTTGGCCAGCAGTGCTACATGGGACATGTCTGCTGACCAGATTACATATTTCACCTTGGAAATCTTCACAGATGCCAGAGTTCTGGGACACAGAGAGAAAGGCAAACATGAGTGGATCTGATCCCCTTGTCCCAGGTTATGAACTACTTCCTTCTCACCACCAAATTAATATAAACTCTAATTTCTTAAAATAATATCGAATAAAAATTCTCTATAATGTAACACAGTGACTTATAACATTTTGGCTCACGTTGTATACTTCTCTCTTCCTCATCTCTCTGGCCTTATTCCCAAGTATTATTAGGGAGTTGTGTATGGCTGTTTTCAACACTGAACTGTAAGCTCCTTTAAGTACAGAAACTGCATTTTTCATTCCTGTGTCCCTATCACTCTAAGTCTCAAGAGTATTCTTTGTTTAGGTAAGTGATCTAAATACAAGCCCTTCATTGTAATGCTAATGCACATGTACAGGATAAAGAGTGATTACTGAGGGAAAAACATGGCTAGAAAGTCTTAGAATTACAGCACAAGAAGTGGTCAAGCCAAGAAGCAAACTCACTTGGGGGTAAAAAGTTCTCACTAAAGATGTCTACTCTCCCCCACTATATGCCTGTCTACCCAGGACACCTGACATGTTACCGCTTCTGCTGCACATCGAAGAGTGTGATAGATTCTGCGTCTCGAAGCAGGAGGTTGCCTGTGCCAGCATAAAAGATCTCATCGCAGTTGGGCACCTGTACTTTTTTGGTGATTTCATTCTTTAGATTCTTGATCAGAAGCTGAAATGAGTATTAGAGAGAAGCTTAATAGAAGTATGTGTATATAAAATGACGACAGTTGACAATGTCTTTTATCCATTATTCCTTAGCTTCGATAAACATTTTTTTTCCTTTTTTTCCTGTGCAGGTATATCAGCAGTCTAGGTAGACCCTCCAACCAAGATTCTCTCCAAGGGTCCTGATAGCTCTTTTTTTTTTTTTTTTCCAATTGAAATATTCTGAGAAGTCCAACTAAAATCCTAATTCCTCAATCAACCAGAGAGAACAGTGCTTCTTGGCTTAAATTTGTTAAATATTTTCTTGAGAGAGCTGTTTATCTTATTTAGGACCTATTACATTTTAAGTACCAATGAAAGTAGTAAGATAAAGAGGAGGGTCAACTTCTCATCCGGCCCACCTTTTTAAAATTTGATGGGGTTTTTTTGGCTCTTGTGTTGTCGAAGTGACTTTAGCTTGGTTCTTAAGCCCAGAGCCATAGTGACCACTGACCCAATCAAATCAATTTTAAAGCCTTTTCCTGGGAGGGTAGGGATAATACTAAGGATAGAAGGAGAGCTGATACATAAGAAACACAGCTGCCTAGAGTACAGAAAGGCAAAAAATGTTCTTTATTCTGCAATACAAAGCCATTGCCACCATACCCACCAAATTAGTTTCCCCTTTTAGTCTTAACTCACTGAATGCATCCGATCTAGGACAGCAAATCGGTTTCGAGCAACCCAAACGGCTGTCAGGCCCGAGGATCGTTTCCCTTCAGGAGCTAGAAGAACAAAATCGAAGGGCAGGAGCATGTGGTGAGCCACTGGCAGATGACAAAGTCACGTGCCATGGAGCTGCCAGTCTTCCTGGCTGCCATGTTGGCTTTGCCAGTTCAGCTGCTTCATAACTAATTCAGCCATAACCTGGGGCTATTGTCAGTGACTTTTCTCCACCAGTTCGCTCCAAACTCCAAACTCCACACCTGCCAAGCCTCTCTTCTTTAGGCCAAGTGGCTGCAGTTCAGCAATACCATGTACTGGCAGAAGGACTGCCCATCTTGGGAGACAGCACACTCCATCAAGCTAACGAGCAGGGCCTTGCTGGCCAATCTGTGGCACATTGCAAACAGCCTGTCAGTGTCATAGGACCTCCTATATCAACAAGCTGTAGTAGAGACAGAGCCCCCTGCCCAGGATGCAGCTGCTTGCAGCTTTTAACATGCAAATGTAGGCCTCCAAATAGAGCAGGGTGGGGCAGAGCTCCCAACAAATCTTGACAGGCAAGCTCAATGCTGGGGAGTATTTAGCACCAAGCTGTTGCTCTATAAATGTCAATCAGTCATTCTCATGACAAAAGTTACGAAATGTTCCTCAGTACTCAAACATTTCACTAGCCGATGAGAATTCTGAGTGGGCACTCAACTCTGGAAAACTTTGAGGGGGATACAAGGAAAAGTATGCCAAAATATTCTTTTATCTATTACCATCAGCAGAAAACTGGACAGAACGTGCTGGCCAGCCTTGCTTTGTACTTCTCTGGCACCTGGGGATGACAGGTGATTTATAAAACGAATTCTTATGACAACCAACACTCCTATCTTCCAGGGGCAGATGAACCTCACTACTCAGGCTTTGCTCTTCTTCCTCTCTGCTGCCAACCTTTGGAATGCACCTTTACTAATTATCATCTTTCTCAAAAGGTGGAGAAGCAAACATAAAAGATAAAACTAAGGTATTTTGAACTCTATTCAGTGTAAACACATGGAAGAAAAAAAGCAAGTTTGTGGGTAGGGAGGAGCCAAATCACAGAATTCAGTCAGAAATGGTTTAGCTAGTTAATTTATAATGGAAACTTTGATTTATAGATATCAGACACTATAGGTTTTCTCTCTTCTGGCCATAACCACACTTAAAGAGAGGGAATCATATTAGCAGAAACAATGACACAATGGCACCCACAATAGGGACAGAGCGAGCAAAATATTTCTCAGAATTTGTTGATGGGGTCTAAAATATCATGAAAGTGTGCTAGTTAAGAGTAGGGACCAAGGACTAAACCTCTGACCTATAAACTAGCTGGAGAAAGTGCACTGAAAGGAGTATTAGTAAGACTCAAATCTATTCTGAGAATGTTTTGTCAGCAAGTTCTAATAGTAAGTATATCAATAAGAGATGGTGGTGATGGAAGAGGTAAGCAGGGGTCTCAGCTGGATCCTGGGATCCCTGGTGGAATGTGGGGCTGTTAGCAGCCTCATCTTTTTGACATGCAAAAGAAAGCAAATCGGATATGGATGTGGATGGGAGAGCATAAATCCCTACTGCCAGGATGAAACACTGCAAGATTGGAACCACATTTTTAAATAAATGAAATTACCAGGGTGAAAGTCATATCAACTGACAATAAACTAGGATAACATGCTGTGCTGAAAAAGAAATTGTAGAGTTTCTAATAACCAAATTATAAAATATATATATCTAACTGGAGTAATAAAATGGAGGCGGAACATGAATATTTCACACCACGGTCGCCTCTGATGCAACTGTCAGCAGCACCTGCCACAGACTTGAGTGATGTAGCCACAGCCTGGGGAAGGAATGTGAAAAATTCAAAGAGGAGTGATGAAGTGGGGGAGGAGAGGTGGAAGCAGAGTTGAGTAGACAAACAGAACACGTACCATCAGGATTCTGCGAGTCAGCATCCTTGGGGATGGTGTACAGGTCATAGGTACTATTCTCTAAATTGCTGGCTCTCTGTAGAAGGGATAAATTAAACTGTTAGTGAGAGGCACTCAAGATACCAGTTTATCCTGACAGAGAAAACAGTACAATTATTCAGACAACAACATGAAACTATACTTTTCTCACCCTTCACCCAGATGGCATATGAATATCTCCACGGGTAAAACAGATAGGGCTCATTGCCAAAGAACTCATCATTCCTGTCTCTATTTTATCTTCCAAATATGCAGATATTATTTGAATGAAAGCTAAGATTGCTCTCTATCTCATAAATTAACAGACTAAAACCTCAATATTCTAATGTGCCCCACCTAAGTATACTCATCAACTTAAAAGTCTGTTTGAAGGCGAAAAAAAAGGCATCAAAGAAAAGACATTTAAAAAAATGCCAGGGGGCAAATGTGAGACTACTAGATATTGAAAAGGGGCTGGGATGACCAACACTAGAAGTCATATAGGAAAAGACAAGTTTTCATTCTTTTTAATTTGGCATCCAGGACTCTAACAATAGACTGTCATTTCTTTTTTGAATTGTAAGGCAAGAAGAAATGAGAAAGGCTACCTGATGATCCTGAAGGCAACTGCACTGAAAGAAACCCTTCTCAAAATCTCTATTTTCGCCCAGAGGGATCAAGATAAGCATTTCTTAAGATATAGTCCTAAATGTTCTCTCAAATTACTTTTAATGACTTGAGTCATTCATCTTGATGCTTCTTTAAGTTTAGACTTATGAAAGACATAGGTTCACAAACCTTTAACATGTTTATGACAACTAAAGCCTACTGTGTGTGAGCCTCCGTTTTCTGTGTTAACTCTCTCAAAATGACCATTAAATAGCTTCTAAGAATGCATTAGAGATTTCAAAAGTATGAGAAAGGGACCTACAGGAAATGGGGAGGCCCTAAAAGGACTCTATTGTTACTTACTGTACATAGTAGGACTGCATTTTCTGCTGGATTGTATGACATATTGAATACTGGAAACTTGGAACCACTAGAAATATTTAGGGAAAAAAGAAAATAGAAAAGAGGCATAAGGAATACAAGAAAGGAATTATTCTTACACCTCCTACTTATCTAATCTTTACACATATACTTGTCACTTCTACAATTAGGAAAAAAATAAATAAATACTGCATCTATTTTCTTCCTTCCCTTAAGGTTTGGGGATTTCTCTATCTCAGCTTTGAGTAAACAGTTTTAAAAAAGCAAACCCTAGTACAAGTTAAATTATTCAACAGAACGTAGGGTTAACATTTACTATAGTGAGTGGAACTGGTTCTTCTTGCGTATGAATTCCTACACATAAATGCCACAGAGTAACATGTGATGTCTATGGCTAATTTCTCATATCTCTTGAAGTGTTCACATAAACCCATCTTTTTATTATAGTCATGCTAGAGGATGATTATCAAACCCTCATGCCAAAGTTTGCCACCATGAATGTTTCAGCATGCTGATGCAGCTGGCTTTCTAAGAGGACAATTCCTTTTGCCAGGCATCCCGGAGGTTATCATATCTTCAGAGTTAAAGAGTTTCCAGAGACATATTTCTGGTTTAAAGTTGCATGTATTTTGCTGGAAAGGAAAAAAGAGTTATAGAAATGCCAAATAAAGGCAAAAGGGCCTATCACCAAGTTGGGCTATTCTCTACCAGGATGCTTTCTCTAGTTTGTAAGAGACCTGGCGAACTGTGGCAGGATAAGTTCCTCTCCACAGAGTCACTACCATTCTCAACAGGGGAATTTCCCTTCCCCGCAGGGCCACCTCCTTGCCCATCGTGCTCCTGGGGTTTAAAATGAGCAGCTTCGGCCATTGGGGGCTCGATCTGCGACAAGAGATGAGATCCAAAATGTTGTTAAAAGAACACAGTATGGTTTGTGGGTATATCATGGTGACAGAGAGAGTTTGGGGGGAAAAATAAGTCTGATTTACCTCCGCAGCTGCATCACAGCTACATCTTTAGAGCTACTGAAATCCAACTGACGTAAAAATCGGTCTTTGACATAATGCAGCATATTGCCATGAACAGCATAGGCTGGCCGTTCCCGTTCCAGTTTAAACACAATCATGCCGCCATCATGGCCTGGGACACAGGGAGAAGAGAGGAAAGAATTAGTTGTAGGCAAGAGAGCAAGCTAAAAACAGGAGATACACAAGACAAGGATTATATATGTATGCTAAAAATAAATATAAGACATCTAAATGCATCCTTTATTTGCCTAAATTATCATGATTCTTGGAATCTTTATTCATATAAATTTCTGTGAATCCTTTAATACAGTAAGTCTTCACTTAACTAGTGGGTAGGATTTGCAAGTTTAAGTGAAACCATATAATGAAACCAATATTACCGTAGGATAATTGATATAGACAAGAGTTAAGTTCCTATGGCATCTCAACATTATAACAAAATGATGCTGAACCAAACGATGTTATCTGAAGACCTGCTGTACTCTATCACACTGCCACATTTAGACGTGCCTTCCTCTGTGTTCTAACACTTTGTACAAACCTCCATTATAGCACTTATCACCTTAGAGTTTAATTGTGTAGGTCTATTACCTCCACTATGTCATGAGCTACCTGAAGGCAGAAATTACAATTTCCATCCTTCCTCAGGCTCTAGCTTATAAGAACATAAAAATACTTGCTAAACAAATGGATACTAGTTTTAAAAGCCTTTGTGGTTCTGTTTTTAAAAAATGTTTTGCTTTTTCCCTGGCATCACCTATCCTTGGAGAAACTTTAGACTTTTGTCCTCTAGCCTACTCTCCACACATAAACCAGATGTCACTTCCAATGGTTTTCCAATCAGAGTAAATTACGTAATCTGGCCTGGTCTTACCTTCCTTTACTTAGCTCCTTACTCACTGTGCTCCTACTGGCATGTTCCTCAAACATACTCAGCATCCCTCACAGCATGGTCTTTGCATTTGCTGTTCCCACTGTCAATGCATTTGTCACCCCCTGCACCTTTCTGAACACCCAATATAAAGTATCAGTCCTCACATTCATCTGTTTCTATCTCCCTTACTTTTGCTTAACTTTTCTCCAAAGCATTTTTCATCATACGTTATTTTACATATTTATTGTTTTACGGTCTATCTTTCTTCACTGCAAATAAAAGTCCCATAAAGTCAGGGACATTGTTTTACACTATAATACCAGTACCCAGACTAGGGCCTGACACTCAGTATGTATTTGCTAAATGAATGAGTAAAACTCAACTTCTAGCTCCTAAGTCTGAGAACTCCAAGTGTCTAGTATTAGCTCCCTAAGTCTCCTAGGAACTAATGGGCTTTATGGTTAAATGGCTTTTGGTGGAAGAAGAACACTGAAAGACTACTACTCCTAAAAGGTAAAGGGGAAAAAAGGAGAAAAGCCTCACTATGTGGCTCTGAGGATTCCATTTCTCCTTGTCATCCTACTATGCATTTACTGGAGACAAAGTTAATAGAGCATCACTCTCAAGTCTTATAAACTTTGAACTAAAACAAGGAAAAAAAGAGAAGATATGGCCTTTACCTGCTGCAAATAGGTTAAGGTTGGGGTGGGCAGCTAGGACCCAGAAACGATCATGGTCCCTGCGGAAGGTCTGAACCCCAGTCCTAGGAAAACAAAAGGTGCACAAAAAAAATTTCTAAGAAGTCTTCTGCTCATCATATACAAGAGTATCGAGTGGTAAGCCAGCATGCTGATTTAAATCAGGGACAGTATACTGTATATCCTAAGTAAATGCAATCATGATAAATTCTACCAAAAAACAGAAAGAGGAAACTCCAAACTGACTATTATTTTGATATTTCAATTTCCTCCATTCATAATTTTCTACTCCGCTACTTTCATTTCATACTTATTTCTCTGGCTACATTAGAACATGCTTAAATTTAAAGAAAAAAAAAATACACATGGAGATTTCTATTTATTGAAAAATTTGTAAATGTTGGCTGATCTCTAGACCTCTTCAAAAGTTTTCATAATACAGGTATATCTCATTTTACTGAGCTTTGCTGTATTGTGCTTTGCAGATATTGCGTTTTTTTACAAGTTGAAGGTGTGTGGCAACCCTGCATCAAGTAAGTCTATGGGCACCATTTTTCCAATAGGCTCATAACTTCCGTATGCACTGGGAAACCAAAAAATTCATGTGACTTACTTTATTGCTGTATTTACTTGATTGCAGTGATCTGAAACTGAACCCACAGTATCTCTGAGTTATACCTGTATATGCTTTGAATTTCTACATGCTGAGGATGATGATAAACTAACAGAAGTATTCTAATTTTTAAAAAGAGAGAGTAAGAAAGAGAAAGGGGTTTCCCTTGGGTTTGGTCCCACAACATCATAACTTCCTTACCGCTTAGACATATCCCAGACTCGGATACTCTTGTCCTCAGAATTGCTGAGGATCAACTCTTGGCGAGGGTGGAAGACAGCACAAGACACATTGTTGTAATGGCCCCGGCAAGTATCAACCTCCCATGCCTTTGATTCTGAAGGACAAAAAAGAATTAGGTCATCACAACTCTCTACTACTTTAAGTTTCAGATTTGGAATTATGACATCCTCTAACCAAATGCTAGGTATCACCACAAAGTGCTAGATTGCTAATAGGGCAATTTTCTTTATTTAAACCTCTGAATCTTTACATATTTAATTGTTCCTTCACTTTGGCCCTCCTACCAATTTTGGTACCTCTTCTCCATCATTCTTTATCCCCTTACCCAGACTTATTTGTCACTAGCTGTCAATATACAATGTAAACTCTATACGGCAGGAATTTTATTTTAGTCACTGTTTTATCTCCAGAGCCTTGAACAATGTAGGTACTCAATAACTGTGTTGAGTAAATGAATTCCTATTCTTCACTATGTTCATACTCCTCAAAATCAACATGCCAAGAAAAAACAGGGAATGAGGCAATTTTTATGCTCCCTGGATTAGCATAACCACCTAAGGTAGAAAAATGGTCACTAAGTTCAGAAGACCTGGCTATTTCATCATGCTGGCCAGCAGTCAATTTTTTAGACATGGTGATGCCATCACTGTTCACTCACCATTCATGCGCCAAATCTTCACTTGACGGTCATCAGCCCCAGATACAATAAGGGGCATAGTGGGGTGGAAGGCAGCCCAATTAACCCCACGATCATGACCCTGTGGGGAAAAAAAGTGGTTCTTCTAAAATGGCTTTCTGTCCATTACCCAAAGCAAACCAATGGACCATGCTGATAGTTATAAAAGATGTCTCTGACTTTACTCTCCAGGGACTATGCTGCTCTAAGATTGGAACATGAGAGTTACTAAGTCATTCTATCCAATATTACCTCCAAATTCTGAGAGTTCTTCTACTTCATTTGTATTTGGGATATACTGCCTTATTTTGTTACTTGTCTATTTATAAATTTCTCCAACTAATTATAACATCTCAAGAATAAAGACCAATTTTATAACTTAATAAAGAAATTCTCAAAGTATAGTTGGGAAACTACCCTAAGACATTATTTGCTTTTTTACTCTTATTTTCTCATGAGTGTAGCATTTTCCAGAGAATACATGACATATGATGATGTCACTGCTTTGAGGGCTAAAGGAATGTGTGCTTATATATTTCATGTTTTAAAAAGTTCTTGGTTTTAATTTCAAATATGATAAAAATTGACAGATATAACCCACATAAACAAAAACTCTTTGGGGTACTCAATAAGTTTTAAGAGTATAAGATGTCCTCAGACCAAAAAGTTTAAGTACTGATAATTTTAAGATATATTATACCCTATTTATATAGTTGTTCTCTGTATTGTGACATAATCATGAAAAGGAAGTTTTAAATTAGCAGTAGTTTTGAGATATCATGTGGTGAAAAGCATGTAGGTTTTGGAGTCAGATAGATCTAAGTTCAAATCCATTTACAAGATACACATGGACTTTGGTAAAGCACTTAATTTTTCTAAATCTCTATTTTTAAATCTCCTTTCAGTAAAATTAGGTTAGTAATGTCTATTTTAATGAACAGCTATAAGGATTAAATTAGATATTTTTTAAAAATCTATTTCCTCTCTTATGCTTTTGTATATTCCCACCATACATGACAGTTACTTATACATGGTTGGTTGGTTGGTTGGTTGGTTCTCAGTACCCTTCATTAAATTCTCCCCCACTCTTCCCTTACAAAAGGCTTGATAATGGGCTCTGCTTTGGGATGGTGATGGAGTCTATGGCAACTTTCTCACTCTCTTCCCACTATGTTTATAAGGTAACATGACTCTCTCTGAGGTGGCATATAAGCTTCATTTCTGTTGGCTCACCCACTATTCTATTTCTAGTGTTTCAAAACAGTGCCTAAGCACTGCATAAACCTTTGTTGAAGGAATGAACACATGAACAATATACTATCACTGTTTCCCTGGAGAAAAGCCCATATTCAGCCAATGGCTAAGAAGATAACTACCTCCAGTACATGTTTCACAACTGCATCCGTAGTTCCAAACAGATCAACCCCAGTTATTCCTCTCACATCTGACTCCACGGCACCAGGGGACAAGTTTTTTTTCCTTAGACCTTTGAAGGGGTAAAGAGTGGGATAAAAGATGTAAACATGTTACCAAAAAGAGCATAGTAACAGAAACACGGAAAGGTACAGTGATAGACTAACATTAGAGAAAAGGGAAAAACAATTAGAGAGATTGAAGAAAGTAGAGAGACTCAAGAGTTTCTATCTATTTCTTTCTAAAAATGTTCAAAATATTGAAGTATATCGACTATCTTCTTTTCTGCTTCTTTAATGCTTAATAGACCCACTACTGGGGTTTCTCTCCAGAGGAGGACAATCTAAACTTCTGACACAGCTAACTTCTTCAAGAAACTTCACCTTAAGAATTGTCTACTTGACCATTTCTATTCTTCAGTGTTCCTGAAATGTGGCCTCAAAACGTAAACATTCAATTTCCACTTTTCCACTTTCAATTTTAAGAAATCTATAGCAACTTTTCTTCTATCACCTCGAAGAATTTTCAAAGAAAAGCCACTTGGGGAGGCCACAGCTCAGTGTTTCTAAAACTGGAAGCTTTTAGGCGACTTATGGGGAAGTTCTAGAGGAGTTAAGGAAACTAGACCTATTAAATATAAAACGGCTATTTGGTGGAAGATACTGTAAAACTATAAACTACACAAAAAGTGTACTCATGTCTTCTACTTGACTCTAGGACAGGGAACAAAATAATTAAGACTGTCATGTCCTTTGAAGCTCTTGCTTAAAATGCTGATAATAGATCTGAATACATGTATTTTGCCATTAAAACTTTTGGAGGCTAGTTTCATTGGGAGGAATTAGCCTATAATTTGAAAAGAATGGGAAAAAAACCACAAAGATAAGAGTTTTATTTGTACAGGATCCAAATTTATGGCAAAACTACAATTATCTTTAAAAGCTAACTATTTTGCTACGGTCAGAACCAAAATTATAACAATACTACCTTACGTTTGAAAAGAACTTTGTGGTCTTCAAAGCACTCTGACATGTTATATGATTTGATTCTGATAATCTTTGAGACAGGCATGCAGGCATAATTATACCAGTTTATAGATGTGATTATAGAATCAGAACTAAAATCCTATTTTTTGAAGTATTTGGGGGGCAAAGAAGAAAATGAAATACCTGGCATTTGTAAAAAAAAAAAAACAACAACCAACAAAACAAAAAACAAATATAATGGAGGAAAAATAAAAGCTATCATTGAAAATAAAACTTAGTTTTAAGCCTAAATTTTCGCATCTGTAGGAAAATACAGACATTAAGTTTAATGATAATATTTATCTTTATTGTATTAAAATTCTAATATATCTTTTATTATAGTGGCATTAAGTATCAGCACTGGAGAAGTACTTAAAAAGACATGACAGTTTTAATTATTTTGTCCCCTGTCCAAGATAAGCATTTAACCAATAGTTAGAGAGAAATAAAGCTGATGCTCAAAAAAAAAAAAAAAAAGGCACTCTCCCAAAGCTTTACAAATACATTATCACAGGGGTGCCTCCTTTCACTTATTTCACTTGCCCCTCTAATGCGATCTGTCAACTTTTTCTAATGATTCTGGGGTATCAAACAGATTCAAAGAAAGATACAAAGACAGAACGCTGTGAGGAACTTCACCTCCAATAAGCTTCAACAAACACATTAAAAGGGAAAGCAGTACGATAGAACGGAAGCCTTTGTTGCACTTGCTTATAATGATCCAGGAAAAAGGGAAGGGCAAAAACAGACAGATGAATAGTGACAGGCAGTGAAAAGATACTTAGAGAAGAAATATCTGAGCCTTTGACAAGCCACTCACTAGGACTGAACGACAGATGGAAAATTTCTACAGCAGCTACTCAAATCCAGAGGGAGGACAGGACACTCTCAGAACAGACCAGTTTGACGCATGCCTCCCACTGGGGACCAAGGGAAGTAGTGAAAAGAGACGGAGATGAGGACAAGAGTTGGCAGCAAATTAATACTTTTTTAGTTATCATTTCAAAGATTAAGACTGAATTACATGGGCTTGACATGCAAAGGTGTAAGCACATTTAAGATAATTTCAATTTACTTAGAAGCTCATGGTAAAAAAAGCAACCTATCTTCGATATCTAGGTTGTAAATACATTCCCTTTTAAACAAGTATTTTTTGAAAGGCTAACACAAAAGGTTCAGGTTACACTAAGCCCCATGGGGCTCAATTTTCATGGGAGAGGTATCAAGAACACAGGTATTCCCTTAAAGATTTCTGTTTTCTTATTGCTTCCCTGGTTCAGAGTGTCTCCTTTCAGACACTCAGAAAAATTAGAATTTTCACTAGTTCTCTCAATGTGAGAGTATTTATTCTCTGACTCACAACTAACTTTTCCTTTCCTGGAAAAGTCCCTAATAGACCTGAAAGCTAATTCCTCCTCCTATGCTCAGACTTATTGGAATTCAGGCAAAAATAATTGCTAAAAAGAGTATGCTTACTTCTAGAAAAGGAAAGAATACATGTAAAAGTCTAACCCCAAAGCTCCTTCCATTTGGTTAATACCAAAGCATCCCCTTCCACTCTGGTTAAGGAGTTTTGGAAATCAAGAGTTTTGAGTAGAGAAAAACACTTAACAGTGGTAAAGAAGTAATAACATTAGTATAGCAGTTAGCACAGAATTTTCAATATCAGAGATACTAAGTACAGCAATTACAATGTTACTACATAGTAACCCATGCACTTCACACATTCAAGAGCAAGTATAAACCCCAATTGGGGGTCACACTCTCTCCCTCTCTTCTCTGATTTAAGGCCCTTAATTCTGATGCAAAGATGTTCTCCTGCCTACAAAAAGGAAAAAAAGGATTTCGTCTTGCCTTGAGCATTTCATGATCACCAATGAGAATCCATCCACCTGACTGCCCCAAATTGCTTTAGCTCTGTTACAGGGAAACTGCTGTGTGGTTTCCATCAGGTGGCATAAACTCTAGAGTAGAGCAGTATAAAGCCCTTCTCAACCCAGTGCTCCAGGAAAGAATTAAGCCCTAATGATCAAAGCATCAGTTTATGCATGTAACAAATCAACTTCTTTACGACTTAGAATGGCGTTAGCGGTACATCATTCTTAGAACTGAGAAAATAGTCACTCCAAGTATTTGAGTAGTCTCAAGAACCCAGTTAGGAAAGGCTATTCTAAATAATTACCCCTGATCACCTAGCATAACATAAGCCAGGATCCAACTCCTATATCCTGAGACAGAGAGGGTGCTCTGAATGTGTGCATAGTAAAAACCCATGAAAAGCCATAGCTATGTTACTGGGAGAGTGAATAATAAGCTCTCTGGTACAAGCAGTGAGGAGGGGGCACAGGCTCACAGTGCCTGTGCCTAACTCCTCCTGTTGGCATGACTGGTCACATCTGGGTGTACTTCAAAACACCTAGCCAGTCTGACGAAAAACTGCAATGGCAAAAGTTCTAGCTGAAGAAGGTCCAACTGCCCTATCTCCAGTACAACCTTGTTTATACCACTCCCTTCTAATTCGGAATCTCTGAAAAGTACAAACAAACACCATATGCTCTAGAGGTTCTATTCTCTGACTGTCTTCATATTCCCTTTGGCTAGTTTCTATGCTACATGAATCTTAAACAACTACTATCACAACATTCCAAACGCTGCACCCAGGAATCCACAAATTTTTGATTTGCTGTTCATTAATGGCTTGTAGGAACAGCAAGATCACACTGCCCCAGACCACCATGCCACAAAGGAGTTGGGGAAAAGTTATCACTTTGGCCATACAATATAGAAGTGTGACTCCTTTATTACCGTAGAACTAGGCAAGGACCTATGAGGGGACCTTCCTTTAACAGAATGAAAACACTGTTTTATAGTCTAGCCAATGACCTTTCAGAGAACCCAATCTTCAACATTTCTAGGTAACAAACAGAGACGATTCAGCAACTGACAAGTAAACTTAACTGGGCAGAGAATGAGAGCATTTAGAGTTGCATTTCTCTATTCTGACTTTCAGCAAAGCATTCTCATTTCTCCAGCATGTCAATCTCATAGCTATAGTCCTTTCTCTGCATTTAAATTTCCTGGTTAATAACCTGTCAGATCTCTATACAGCACTAAACATTTAAATACCATCACGAAATCAAGATATATAAGCTGTGAAAGGAGGGAGTATTCCAACTATTTTATTTTAATTTTAATTTCTGGTCCTAGAAGTCTATCCTAATATTAAAAGGTATTCTGGACACCCCCTCCTCCGCTCCCCCATACACACCTTCCCATGCTCCTCATGTTAGAACAAATATAAAAGAGATTTTCTCTTATTTCTAAACGAGGCCACAGGGTCCAAGAGTCCTGTTTCCCTATACTAATTTATTCCCTAAATTTGTTTCTGTCAAAAATTTATTTTATTTTATTGGAAAGCTTGATTCTTAATCAAATACTGCCAACATTACACAGATTTTAACAAAAATCGATCTAACTAAAAAGTTAGATCGATTTCTAAAATCAAATGAACTTTCTGGAGCAACCACTTTTTTTAGGAAATACCGAACATGAGGAACCATCAAAGTAGATTTAATATCCTCAGAAACAAAAATGCTATTATATGAGAACAGAATATTCTACATTTTCATGTTCTAAGTCAACTACCCTCACTACTTTAAGCAATTGCAGTTCTGCGCCAGACTTGACTAGGCTGTCCCCTGAACTTGGGCAGCTCACCAGAAATATCCCAAACACGCACAGTCTGGTCCAGGCTAGCTGATACAACCAGGTCTTCTGAGGGGTGGAACTGAGCACACATTACATAATGGTTGTGCCCCGTTAAAACACTGCAAGAAGAAAAAAGAAAGACAATGCCAAATTAGAGGCAGGAATCAACAGACTCCTACACACTAAATAATATTCTCTATATTCAACAGGTGCAGATCTAATTATACTTTTTTTTTGAGGCAAAGGCAAGTCATCCTAACAATTCTGAACTCATAAAAGCAAGGTCAGCTGTTCTAACAGCTCTCTTTTTACCTCTAATGCTTTAGCATTTAATATTACTGATACTGTACAACTTTTCTTAAAAACATATTAAAGTGTCAAAATAAACGGAATCTTAGTAATTTATACTGGAAACTATCTGTTGAATTTTAGTAGAATATTTCTCTTAAATGGTCCTTTCATTTTCATGGAAAGCTTGAGACCCAAACACATAGCAAGATAGAGGTCTAGACCTTGACTCAGGTTTCACAGAAACAGAAGTGAAAACCAGCTAGCAGTTTTGTTTTAAAAGCCTAGCTATATGACCTTTCTCTGGTAAGAAATTATCAGAAAATCCAGATTCATACACTACTTATGAGATTGCTTCTATATTTATCATTCTGCATGTAAAAGCATCTTACAGATACAATCAGTAGTTATTGTCAGCAGACACTGCCCACTAGAGAAGGGAGATGACTGTTCTGAAGAGAAGGTGATTACAAAAACATTAGGAAGAATGAGGACACTTTTTGAACCCTCTGTCCATTGCTTTACCAGACACAAGTTCTGGACTGCCAGTTCCACACTCGGATGGTCTGATCGTCTGAGGCACTCAGAATCCAAGGATATTCCTGAAAGATATTCCAGATAAAGGGTTTGACATTTAACCAAAGTATCCTTTCAGACTCTTGTAACCACTTCTCTCTTTGGAGGGAGCATTCCATTGTCTAACATCTCCACTACATTAATAAAGGAAATGCTGCTTCTGATTTAATTCAATATAACCCTGAGTGCTTTTTTTTTTTACAGAAGGAAACAAAGCAGGAAGGTCAACACTACACAGATCCTAGAAGACCCACTCTGATAACATAATTCTGTTATCAAAGCATGGGTTCTTGAGGTACAAGATGATTCCTATATGGAAAAATGAAGAATGTTCTAAACCTAGAGGCACCATGGCTACTTACATGATGAAAAAACGTGGTGCGGATGTAGTCTAAGTGCCCGAGCAATGTGAAGAGACAACGCCGAAGCTTGTAATTCCAAACCTGCAAAGAGAGAAGTACAGCTAAGGAAAGGACCTGAGGATCTTAAGACTCTAAAAGGCTGGGATTTCTCAGTAAACAAGTTTGGATTTATATTTGGGCATTTCTAAATAGGTGGGAACTGTGATAGGGAATGTTGTTTGAGGTTGCAGGGAAAAAGAACAAGAATGAAAATGTAGGTTATCTAAATAGCATGTGGGGAGGAAAAAAGGCAAGGCTAGGGAAAACATACAACTAAAACTATGGAAAAGGTTTTTTTCTTTCTTTGGGGAGAAACCATCTCTATTTAATAATATGAGACGAGGTGCTCGATCCTTCCGAGGAAGCTAAGACCGTGTTGGGGTGAGGCCCTCACTTCATCCGGCAACTAGCACTGCCTGCACCATGGCCTCCGTCTCAGAGCTCGTGTGCATCTACTTGGCCCTCATCCTGCACGACGATGAGGTGATGGTCATGGAGGATAAAATCAATGCCCTCATTAAAGCAGCCAGTGTAAATGTTGAACCTTTCTGGCCAGGTTTGTTTGCAAAGGCTCTGGCCAATGTCAACATTGGGAGCCTCATCTGCAATGTAGGGGCTGGTGGACCTGTACCAGCAGGAGGTCCTGCCCTCTCCACTGCTGCTGTCCTAGCTGAGGAGAAGAAAGTAGAAGCAAAGAAAGAAGAATCTGAGGAGTCCAATGATGACATGGGCTTTGGTCTTTTTGACTAAGCCTCTTTTGTAACATGTTCAATAAAAAGCTGAACTCAATTTAAAAAATAAATAAAATTTAAAAAATAATAATATAAGACAAGATGCTTATCTAGGCTTAACTTAAAAATCTTTCTACTGAGTAACTGTATTCTCAGCTTGAATACAGATCTCTTAGTGCTTTATCTATCGTCTTTGCTCAGGATAAAAAAAAAAAAAAGGACAGATACCATAACTCCAATTTAAAAAATAATAATATAAGACAAGATGCTTATCTAGGCTTAACTTAAAACTCTTTCTACTGAGTAACTGTATTCTCAGCTTGAATACAGATCTCTTAGTGCTTTATCTATCGTCTTTGCTCAGGATAAAAAAAAAAAAAAGGACAGATACCATAACTCCAAAGGAAACAATAATGTAACATGGCATCATCTTCTCTCAGACTCTTAACTTGGTGGCAAATGATGCCAAACATTCATGATCTCTACTAATCTACCATGTAAACAGACTTTAACTCATTACTATAGAAAATATTACATGCTCTGTTAATGGCTGAGCAAAGCAGAGAAACATCATATTCAGAAATAAAGTTGAGTCAACTATCAAAGTATCAGGCATCAGTGGGCACAACTGAGGAAGACACCAAAATCAGAACCATAAATGTAAGATAACTCATGCTCCTCATCCAAACCTCTGCCCCGTTCAAAGTACAAAAATGAGAAGTCATATGCATTTTTAACATTTAATACTTGTTTATAATCTCTCTGGGCCAGTTTGTTACTATTCTTTCTTCTGTTTTACTTTAAAATTTTTTAATTTTCTTTTGTAAATTAATTTAAAAAGTAACAGCATTTTCCGTAACAAATTCAAACAACCCAAAACTATGATTGTCCAAATAAGAATATAAGCTTCCTAAAGGCAGGATCCTTATCCCTGATGCTCAACACTATACCCCTAGCATATAATATAGTGGCTAATACTTAGTAGGTGCCCAATAGGTATGTGTAGAAAAAGTAATAACGTGAAAAGTGAAAGTATGCCAATATCCACCTTCATCTGTTGAATCATCTATAAATAAATGCGCACATATACAGCAGAGTTGGAGTTTCACACAAAAATTAGGTCAAATCATAAATACTATTCTGTAGTCTTTTTCCCCCTTATAAAGTTCAGTGTTCTGAATTTTCATATATCTAGCTTCAAATCATCTTGACTCCTTTACAGTCCTCTATCAAACTCCAGAATTCTGAATTCTTAAAGAACTATGAATTCTTAAAGAACTTTGTAGACTCTGACCATTTGCTGGGCTTCCTATCTTAGTCTTCGTAAATCTGGATATAGTGAACAATGATAATCCCCCTTTCATCAGAGAAATATAAATTAAAACCACAGCATGATAGCACTACATACCTACCTGCTAGCAAAAACATCCCTTAATTTACTAACAGCTTTATTGAGATATAATTCAAATCCCATATAATTCACCAATTTAAAGTATAGAATTCAATGGTTTTTAATACACTCAAGGTTATGTAACCACTGCAATCAATTTGAGAACAATTTATCACTCCAAAGAAAACTATACCCATTGGTAGTCACTTCCCATTTCTTCCCAACCCTACCCTATCCCTAGACAACCAATAATCTGTCTTCTGCTTTATAAATTTGCCTACTCTAGACATTTCACATAAGGGGAAGGTAACTCCTTTTTAAACATATTAATCACTTTGGAAAAACTTTGTGGAAGTAAACAGAACAAATTTTGATTTTTTTAAATATAGGTGCAAAGTCTCTGGCTCCAGCTTTTGCCTTTACCACAGTCAAGCTTCTTAAAAGAAATACCTGGGGTGGCTCCATAGTGTCACTATATAGCACATCTGCTTTACGCAGAAGCTCCTGGGTTCACGCTCCAGGTGGTGCCACAGACCATACCCCAGCTGCGCCAGGTCTCTGGGGCAACAGGCCCCCCGGGTGCACCTGGCCCCTGGCTGTGCCTGGCCCCGAGTGCCCCAGGCGCCGGGTGCTCGCCCCGAGCAGGTGGGAGAAGACGCCCC